>NW_024580668.1:11750133-11798296 GCF_017639235.1 Corvus kubaryi | reverse complement strand
CGCGGAGCGGCGCGCAGCGGCCCCCGGCCCGCCCCGCTCCGCACCGCCCCGCGCCGGGGCCGCTATTGTTCGCGGCGGGGCCGGGCGGCTCCTCCGCCGCCGGGGGCTCGGGCACCGCGGGCAGCGCCGCTGGAGCCCCTCGGAGGAGCCCGGTGCGCTCCCCGTCCTTCATCCCCGGCCGCCCCGGCGAGGGGAAGGCTGCAACAGCAGCCCACCGGTTCCCGCTGCCCGGTGGGGACCCTGTCACATCTTCTGTGCCCCACAGCCCGCACCGTGCCCGGTGTGCCCTCTCCTGACACGGGACGGTGCCCAGCAGCTTCGTTTCCCTCTGCACCTGGTGCCCACCCGCTGATGAAGGATGCTCTCCAGCGCGCTGACCCAGCCGAAGTAGGACCCCCGTAGGAACCCCAAATAGGTCCCCCATTTAGAACCCCTACCTGCGCCCTATTTCCGAAAGGCCTGCGCCTCCCCATGCGCTCTCCCAGCCTGGAGAGAACAGCCAGGCTGAACCTCGCACCCGGCGCTGGCTTCCTGCTCCCCAGGGCACAGAGATCCTCATTCTCCCCCCACCTCGGCTTTCCACACATCCCAGTCTTTATAATTCCCGCTGCTGGAAGGCAGCTCCATCCGAGACCACCCTCCCTGGCATCCCCCTCCTACTCCCACGGGCAAGGACTTTCAGGGCACAGCGGCATGGAAAACCCAAATGCGCCCGTGGGGAGGGAGGATGCTCGGAGGTGAAAAGGCTGGGCGTGCAGGGTTCCCCCTCGCTGCCCAGCTGCCGCAGGCTCCGCGCTCTCCCGCGCCCTTCCAGAGGCTCACAAAAGATCCCTCTGGAAAAGCAGCTCAGTGGGAGAGAGTATTATAGACAGAGTGGTTTTGCAGTACGTTATCCCATCCCCAGACAGAGGGAAACGCTTGAAAGTTGCAGCAACCGATCCGTATGCTGGCAGAGAGCTGGGACGGGGCTGGTAGAGTCAGAGTGCTGGCAAATCTCCAAGAGAAATTGCTTCTTTTCCTTTTTCTTCTTTTTTCTTTTCTTCGTTGTTTTTTTTAAGAAAAAACCCTCATGACTCCGAAGGCTCATTTCCAGCATGCACCCTTCAGGACTCTCTGGAGCTGGAAAACTGAGCTAAATAAATGCTGAGTTCTTCCTCCAGCGTCTTTCGTTGCAAGAGTAGGGCCAGTTCCTGCCAAATTCAGGGAGGGGGGAGGCGGGCTGGGGTTTCGAGGGAATGCCAGCTCCAGGAATCAAGTGATTATGTAAAAACCTTAGCTCTCATTTAAATGAAAAACAAGCTTTCAGCCCTCGTGGTGGTGGAAAAAATTGATTTAAGGATAAAAATTGACTTGGGCACAAAAACTGCTTCACATTTATTATTATTTTTCAAACCGTGTGATTTTTCTGGGGAGCCAGCATTGATCCTTCTGCATTTAGCAGCAAAGCAGATCAGCTTCAGGAGTTCTCCACCAGGGAAGCTGCTCCGAGGGCTCCCAGTCAAAGGCATAATAGAGATGTCTAATATTTTGCATTAAAACTTTGAATATCTGAGCTCCACTGATCTGTGCCCTTCCTGATTTACACACTCCCCAAAAGGACTGGTTTTCCTGTCTCCCTGTTTCAGCAAATACTGAACTGACATATCACATTATTAAAGCTTCATTATTTTTGTAAAACCTTCCCAAGTAGAGTGACTGGTATATTAGGAAGTATAAATAATTAAAGCTAAACGAGAGATGTCAAAATAATGGAACAAAGTGTATTTTATGATGCATTATTCTGGCTTGTTTATCCACAAAATTCAGTAATTAGTAAGCAGCCTCTGACTCATTAGCAAGGTTTGACTGTATTATTATCTTTATTAATTATCATAATTATTATATTTCCTATACTGTGGAGTCATTGCTAGTGGCTTTGCAGTTAAGGCAGAATTGACTTTCCCAATAAAAGCAGGATTTAATTCCGTTGTTTCCTACAAAAATGAACACATTTCATCACCAAATGTGCAGCAACTCCCCAGTAGATACAACCCAATTTATTTGCAGTGCCTGAGACACCCCATCGCTCCCTTTCAGACCCTTTCAGAGCTCATTTTTTTCCAGGTGAAGCCCCATTTCCTCAGATTTACCCCGCTCAGCCCAGTCAAACTTTGCACGTTCATCTGCCTCTGTTAGACCTCGAACAGAGACTGATCTGAGACACCCAGTGTTACAAAGTGTTATTGCTATTAATAGCCAGAATGCTTTATATATATATATATATATATATATATATGTATGTATACACATATATATGCCAAGGGAAGCTGGCAGAGGGAATGCTCATCATCAGAGGAATGTTCTCTCAGCTCACCTCATGTCTCCAGTGCTTCTCCTCCTCAGACTGTCAGAAGAAGACAACCCAGTGAAGCTGAGCATCACCCCTGGCCAGGGCCTGGGGAGCCACAGGTGTCTCCAGCCTCCATCCATGGTTCTCTGCCCATGCATCAGCAGCTCCTGCCCCTGCCCAGCCCCACCACGTGTCCAGAAAGCCTCCAACTTGTGCCTGCTGCTAAGTCCTCCTTCAGCCTGTTTTTCCCCGTGTTTCAATGTGTTCTGTCCCTGTGGCACTCTGCTGTTGGGCAAATGGGGTCTGCCAGGAGATGCAGATTTGTGTGAACTCCTGCTCTCCTCTAGCACCTCTCCACGTAGGATTGACAGTGGACCATGGAAGCGGTCCCAGGGCTGGAGCACATCTGCTCTGAAGGCAGGCTGGGAGAGCTGGAGGTGTCCAGCCTGGAGAAGAGAAGGCTCCAGGGAGACTTTAGAGCCCCTTCCAAGTGCTGAAGGGAGCCTGTAAAAAAGATTGGGAGAGACTTGTTATCAGGGCTTGCTGTGATACCACAGAAGGTCAAGACTTTGGGTTTTGCCCAGGTGTCCACAGGTGACAGGAGTGGTCTGGGGTGGCTGAAAGGAACCAGCAATACCACTGGAGCTGCAGGATCCCCAAGAGGCCTGAGCCAAGCAGCCAAACAGACTGAAAACAGCGGTGTCTTTTCCTTTCTTTGCCCAGCCGAGTCCCCCCAAACCCCAGAACGTTTGCAGTTGCTTTGGCTGGGCGGCTGAAAGAGGAGCGAGCTCCCAACATGACAACTCACATTTCATGCCTAATGTTAGCCCTGGAACAGAAACAGCAGAGTGTGATTATCTCAGCAATCCCATTTAAGCCACACGGACTCCTCACAAAGAAGGGAAAACTCTACAGTGAGTATTTCTAAATATTAGGCTAAACCTGAACAATCATAATTTCAAAGGCACCTTTCAGAAGCAGGAAAAAGCCTCTGAATCTATCAGTTTCATTATTTGTTTCAAAGTAGTCCTCCTCCTCTCAACAAACCATCTAAAAAGCCTGCTGAAATGATTTTTAAAATAATTTAGCACAGTGCAGTTTATTACTTTAAAATACTGATATAATTTTCCCCACTGTATTATGCAGCTATATTTTGACATTTTAGTCTTATCCCCAGTTTATGTCTGAGAATGATTTAATTCAGAGCTACACCACTCATTCCCATTTGCAAGTAGAGGGATTCTAAATATTCAGTAGTTTCAGTGGTCACAAAAAATGCTGAACAAATGGATAAAGCCAATTGCCAATAAACACAATGCAAATGTGTACATTTAAATGCAGTGAAATTGGATTAATTAAATCCACATTGCATCTGGATTTACATGTAATACAAAACAAAATTAAATGCAGCTAAAGAGCTTCCTGTGGCTTTAAAACGGAGCTGATTGAAAATGTCTTCGTTTACCTATGTGGGCTCTGGGTCAGGAGCTGTGCTGGTAAATAGAAACATTCACAATCCACAGAACAAGGTTATGAATTTGGCATTTCGTGTCGTTTAAAATCTAGTGTAAAACTGCATCTCTCTGCTAACAAAACAGATGGTATTAGGCCTTCTTTTTGGCATTGGGTTTTGGTACCTGTCCAAAAAATCTTCTTGACATCCTTTAAATGCAGCTATTTAACCACCTGTCACTTTGCTTTAGATGCCCATTGAATTTCTGACAGGAAAAACATTATTTTGTCTACACGTTATCTCATGACACAAGAAACGCAGCACATACACAGCAAAGTTTACACATTGTGTGAAAATCTCTTAAAAAAAAAAAAGAAGGGAGTTGTTACATGCTACTAAGGCAATTACTCCATAATTAATGTCATTGATAGGATAAAACATTCCAGAAACCCAAATATAACAAAACAAAACAAGCTCAAACATGACAGGGAAGTATTAAGGACACTGACAACACTGACTTACAATTTTGTTCTGCCCGAGTGAAAACATCTCACCTTTGGTCAAATACCAACCTGGCTGATGCAAATAATTTTCCCCCCAAAAAAATCTTCATTAACATGAATTTGCTAAAGACAAAAGGTCCCAATACTGTAAAATATATCAGCAAGTTTCTTCTTGTGTTCAAGATGATGCAAGTGCTTGGATACCTTGATGCATCAAACCTTGGAACCCTTCTTCATAGAATCACAGAATGGTTTGGGTTGGAAAAGACCTTAAAAATCATCTCATTCCACCCTCTGCCATGGGCAAGGACACCTTCCACTATCCCAGGTTGCTCCAAGCCACATCCAACCTGGCCTTGAACACTTCCAGAGTTGGGGCAGCCACAGATTCTCTGGGCAACCTTCCTCCTCACCTTCAGGATCTTCTCAAAGGTCACACGTATTTGCTTCTGCTGGCCAGAGGTTTCAACACATGAGGCAAGGGAGAACCTTGTCCTTAACCTCACCTCCTTAAACCCATACCCAAAGCCACTCCTGATTTTCCAAAGCATCAAAGCCTCCAAGATGTGCAGGAAACGAATTTACTTGCCAGAAGCAGACTTGGGAGTCAGCTGCAGGTGGCTTCCTTGAAAACCCTGACCATGGGCTCTGCATACACATCCATCCTGAGTTTGCATTTGACTTTGGTCATTATTTGCCTGTTCAGCTGCCTGGGATCCTCGTTTCCCAGGGATGTGTAACAGCTTCCCTCCTTCCTCGTGCTGCTCCACAGGAAGAAAAGACTCTGAACGCTTTGTGCTTGTTTAAACCTGACCTGGCCTGGGATGCTCCTGCAAATTTGGGGCAGCAAGATAAGGGTGGCTCAGAGGAGAGAGGAACTTGTGCTCTGGGGAGGAGGGAGGACCCAGGACTGTTTGGAGATGAAGGCCTGATCCATCTGGGGGGGTTTGGGACAGCGCTGCCCCAGCTCTCACCTTGGCATGCTGAGCACCGGCACACCACACTGCCATTTAGAATTCCTCCAGGAAAACATAAGCTTTCCACAGGCAAACTGTAAGCAAAGAATGGGAATGTATGTCCAGGAGCAGAAATACATCTCACACAGAATTTGCAAGGTCTACCCCAAAGCCAAACAGAAGGATCTCAGGAACAGAGGGGTGAGCGAGCTCTGTCACCCTTTGGGGAAGGTGCCATGGGATAACCCAGGAGTTTGGGGCAAGGGCAACAAATCTGCCCACAGATCCAGTCAAAGACTGTCCCTTCACCAAGGCAGACAGCCAAGGTGCACATTCCCTCCCTGATCACCTGTTCCCCAATAGAGGCGTTTCTTCTCCATGAGAAATCAGTACATTCACATGGGCTTCCCACTTTGTGCCCACGTGAAGGGGGTGGGAGCTGCAATCAGCCCCAGCTCCCATCCTCAGCCAGGCACATTTGGAGCCACTCCATTTCCCAGGTGTGGGACACTTAGTGAATAAGGTTTCTGTTAACTAAGTGCTACAAAAAACATTTGAAACAATTTGTCAGGGTCTTGTGCCACTTGTATAAGAGAGGAAATTAATCCCAGGTGCCTCCCCAGCCACTGGCAAGAGAATTACACCAGAGATGAATTTGGCTTCGTATCTTTAATTTTACTGTGCAGTCGCTGAGAAGAAGTATTGCTTTTGATTTCAAGGATGTCACATACTGTGACCAAGTTTAACAGTTTCTTCAGTTTCTTCCTCCTGAAGTAAAGGAGTCATTTCTTATAACCACGCTCTGAGTGAGTGTTCGGGCTTGCGCTCGGAAAGTGAAGCAATTGAATCATCTCGTCGGTTCATTTTGAGGGGTGAAGCCAACACTCCCCTCCTCTACCCAGAAGATTAATCTTTCTCAGAGCAGCTCTCAGACTCCTCAATGCAGAAGAGAGTGACTTTTGTTTTATAAATGATCTCCTGAGCTTGCAATAGTTGGGTTTTCTCTAAACTTATTCTATATTTCGACAGTGCACGGGAGCTCCCATGCTCACCCTCAGCCCAGGGAGAAGATTGGCGGCTGATCTTCAAAATTAATTCTTTTTTTTGTTGGTTTTTTTTTTGGTAGTTTCCCATGGCTCTGCTTTGCCAAGGTGACTAGAAAAAAAATATCTATTGTGAGATTTGCCAATTGATCTAGGATTAAATGTCAAAATGCATTTTAGCTCAGTTTCATCGCTGTGGTTTTTTCTTGTGTTTCCAAGTCTCTGCTTTTGCTTTCACCCAACAAATCATCACTGGGCATTTTGGGGCAGGGTGGGAATTTCCCAGGGTAGCCTCTGAGCTGAAGTGCAGCACATGTACTACACTTTAAAAATGGTTTTGCATGTATTCCCACACATGAAGACAGGCTGCACCCCTGCTCGACAACCCAAAATACACCGCTAGAATCAAGGCTAAAATTACATCCCAGCTTCCACTTGCCAAATATATATTATATTATATTATACTATACATTCCTAGTGACAGAAAGTTATCTTTTTAAAAAAAAAAAAATTTAATGAACCTGGAGATTGTCAGAGGTTTTTAGCTCTTTCAGCCTGACCTGGGATGACTCCTGCTTCCTCAGATGGTTTGTCATCATCCTTGCAGGGCTAATGGAGTGAGGGAGACACAGGTCCGACATTAGGCGTTTGTAATGGCATTGCTAAAGCATTTCAGAGGCTGCAGCTTTGGACATGAAAAGGAGCTCTGACTCCCTGGGCTTTTGGCAGCCTTCCTCCAGGGTTTCTGCTGCCCATGGAAATGCTGGTTCGTGTTATTAGCTGAGCTGGACAAATAATGGATTTTCATTTAAATGGCAGAACTAAAGACTCCAGCAATGCCAGGGAGGGTGCAGGGAATTATCATGGGTTAACCCCAAAACGTCCCCTGCCTGAAACAGAACTTTCAGCTCAGTGCCAGGTTACTTCCTGCCCTTTCTATCATGGGATAATTACACTGCTGAGGAGACAGAGGCCTTCTTTCCAAGTGGAAACCGAAAATGGTTCATTTTTAAAACGTGCAACGAGATACTTTGAATATTTTCAACTTGTTCCCCCCCACCTCTCTTTCTCTGCAGAAAGAAGTTGCAAAATTAATACAAATCACAAGCTTGTTAACCTTGCTAAGTCCAGTTTTCACTACAAAGGTGACTCCTCCCATCAGTGGTGCAGGATGAGCTTTGTCTGCTTCAGGCCCAGCTGAAGAGACCTCGGCCCTCAGCTCTGGGCACCCTGATGAAATGCAACCCACACTCTTCCTTTTAGTCTCTGCTCCTGTTCTTCTTCCCCTACTCACTGTTGCTGCCCTTACTGCCCTTTTCTCCATCCTGCCTTTTACTCCTGCCTCCTTTCCTTGGTCTTCTGCGCTGGAGTTCCACCTTGGCCAGTTTCTCTATGTTATTATACAAGATCTGCCTGCACAAATAAAAGCAGCATCACAACATCTGACAAAGCCTCTTCCCTAGTTTCCTAAATTATTCAGGCTTCTTAGGAAACTCATACAACATGGATGTTGTACAGCTTTCTCCAAAATGGGTTTTTGCTTTGATTCTTAATAAACGTCATCCCAGATTATGTCTTTTTATCACTATTTTCCTCCACACAATGAAAAAAGGCAAGAAACCCATCCCTGAGCAAGGCAAACAGCCTGGAATCAGCTGTGCTGTGCAGGCTGAGCCCCTCAGTCCACCCTTTGAATCAAACAAAAATACAACTTGCAGAAAGCCAAACTCTACCAGCTGACAGCTCCTGTTCCGACCACTTCAGCTTCCAGAAGAGTTTGCTCTGACAGCATGGGCTGCCATTCTGGGGGAAGTTAGGATGTGGATGATGAAAATCAGGGTTTTAGAGGGAAATTAAGTTAAATGTAAATGAGCAATGGCTCCCATTCAAAAGCACGTGTGTGCCACACCCAAGAACACCCAGACTCCGTCCGTACTGAGGCTCTGAAGCATTCAGTCATTCCCTGTCCCAGCATTGCTGCAGGACTTCACACATGAAGGCATCATTCCAGAAAGCCAGATGTGTCCTGGTGTGAGCTGAGGGAGGTGGTTCTTCCCTTCTGCTCCACTCTCAGGACACCCCTCCTGTAGCACTGCATCCAGGAAGACGTGGAGCTGCTGGAGTGAGTCATGGAGGATCAGAAGAGAACCACAAAGATGCTCCAAGGGCTGGAGCCCATCTGCTCTGGAGACAGGTTGGGAGAGCTGGGGGTGTTCACCTGGAGGAGGGAAGGATCCAGGGAGAGCTCAGAGCCCCTTCCAGGGCCTAGAGGGGCTCCAGGAGAGCTGGAGAGGGACTTGGGACAAGGGGTGGAGGGACAGGACAAGGAGAAATCACTTCCCACTGACAGGGGGCAGGGTTAGATGGGATATTGGGAAGAAATTCTTCCCTGTGAGGGTGGGGAGGCCCTGGCACAGGGTGCCCAGAGAAGCTGTGGCTGCCCCTGGATCCCTGGCAGTGCCCAAGGCCAGGTTGGATAGGGCTTGGAGCAAGCTGGGCTGGTGGAAGGTGTCCCTGCCCATGGCAGGGGCTGAAACTGAATAATCTTTAGTGTCTCTTTCAACCCAAACTATTCTCTGATTCGCATCCTGATATTTCTGGGGGAATTTCAGGAGTTCCCACACTACAATGACACAACTCACCATGTCACCAGGCAGGGCATCGAGCCTCCAGGAGGAAGTGCCCTGGCAGCACAGGCTGTGCAGCCCCTGCTCACTCTCTGCATCCAAGGAGTCTTTGGAGAAAGCAGGATTTTTACCCTGTGGGATCACCTTAACAAAACGCCAGCAAGACAAAACACTGGTCATGAGCTGGGGAGAGGGATCCTCTACAAAATAAATTTTAATAATTACCTTTTTTTAAATTATTACTTAGCAGATCAAGTTAAATACAAAGGAAAAAAAGAAAATAGAACTCTTTTTTCCTATGGCAGCATTTTCAGCCCTGGCTGAGGGGCCGTGGGCTGGCTGAGCCCCCCGTCTGGCTGGGCTGCCACGTCGTGTCCTGGGCCACGGCAGCGCCAGCGCCGTGATGCAGAGCAGAGCCCACATCTCCGGAAATTCATGTTTTCCCCTGAAAGGGGAGAGTCTCGAGATTTCAAACAAACCTTTGCCAGCTGACTGTGCAACTAAAGAAAACACTGATGTAATTCAATGAACAATGAGGAACCCAAACTTAGCACAATGACCATTCTGGCTTTGTTTTCGGTTTCAGCAGCTCTGCACAACATTGATTACATTCACAGGGGCCACGTTTGCAGAAACCAAGGTCTGCAAGGCAGTGCATTCTTCACTGGTGGGAAGAACACACCCCTGCTCCATGTGAATGTGCAGGCATGAGCAGATTTTAGCAAGGTGGATCCTACCTGCAAGAATTAAATCATGTTTGAGGGTGTGCAACAGCTCTGCTTATTCCCCCTGTCCCTTTCATTCTTGCTCTGAGCAAACTGGTTGAGTGGAAGGTGCCCCTGCCCATGGCAGAAAGTCTAATGAGATGGTCTTTAATGGCCCTTCCAGCCCAAACCATGCTGGGATTTCATGATTCTTCGCAAAATCAGCCCCAAATGATGTCCAAAGGTGTTCCAGCAGTACCCTCAGCACACAGGCTCTCATGTTCCTCAGAGCAGAGAGCCCTGGGCAGGAGAAAATGCATCACTGGGGCATTTTCGGGAATAAACCACTTTGATTCAGCACAGCTGAGCATGGCTGCAGACCCCGGCCACTAAATCCAGGCTAAACACAAGTAAATGAAGAAAGTCAGTCTGAATTTAGGACAACATATTTGGGTTTATTTTTCTTTGCAAAGCAATGTTTTTCTCTCTCCGTGTTTAAGTGCGGGCTAAAATTGATAACGTGTCTTTAAATAACAGTGGAATCCCTGCACGAGCTTCTTTTCCCTGCCTGCTAAAACAGGGCTCCCAGTGTGGCCAGCTATGAATTGTGCTGCTTCAGGTGCTTGTG
This sequence comes from Corvus kubaryi, assembly GCF_017639235.1. Classification (NCBI taxonomy): domain Eukaryota; kingdom Metazoa; phylum Chordata; class Aves; order Passeriformes; family Corvidae; genus Corvus; species Corvus kubaryi. The sequence continues at coordinate 11,788,053 of NW_024580668.1, read as the reverse complement.
TCAGTACTGAAGATGTGGCATAAGAGGATGTGGAAATGACAGAAAAAAACCCCTATTTTAAAAAAATATTTAATTCCAGAGATTTTTCCCCCTCCTGCTAATCTTTCCCTGTCTTTCAGCTGAATGCAAGTTTGAGATCATTGGGAGAGGAAAACACAGTCACACTGTGGGCTCTGAGCCAGTGTCATGGGCTGGAAGCAGGTTGCCTTGTGGAGATAAAGAATTTGTTTGGAGATGGGAAACAAAGGACAAAAAGGATGGTCTCACCTGAGCAAGAGGTGGCCAGGGGAACCCCACAGGGATGTGAGCTGGGGTTTGTGTGGTCATCACCGGTCTGGAAAGGAGATCAATTAAGACAACAAAGATGTTTGCACACAATTCAAAGTATCCAGATATATTCCTAGAGCAGCTTTGCTGCTGGAGGAGAAGTGTTGTGGGACAGCCACCCAAATAACCAGGCACGATGCAGCAGCAGAGGGAATTCAAAGACAAGAAATGCCACGTACTGCAAATGAGAGCAGAGCAACACCAGCCCTGAGATAGGCTGTGGCTGTTCGTGTCACTTGGGAAAGATCTCAGTTCTCCAAAACAATCATCAGCTCAGCAATCAGGGATGGTCAAAAATGCAACAAGAATGCTGGGGTTCATGGGATGAAACACTGAACATAAAAAGCCGTTTTGCTAGTGCATAAATTCCTGCTGTACCATCTTTGTAAATATTGCAGGCAGCCCTAATGTTCCCTTTCAGAAAGGATATTGGAGAACCGGAACATTTATAAAGACAAGTTCAAAGCACCAGAGTTGTGAGCTGCTTCCATAGGAGCAGCTCCTAATAGGTCAGGTAGACACATAAGAATTTTTGCCTGGAGTAGAGACTGTTGAGGGAGTTCCGACACAAGCTCCTAAAATCATGAGCAGCACAGAGAAGGACGCTCAGGAACAACTATTTTATTAATGCTTGTAAGGAAAAAAACAGTAGGCATCAACAGAATTAAATTATCCAGAAGTAGTAATCTACCACACAGGAAATTAAATTGTGACACTCATTGACACACTGGGGGAGCAAATGTGCAGGTGGGTTTGAAAGGGACAAGTTCTCGAAAGCAATTAGTTGGACCTGAGTACATGACATCAGGAAATGTCTATATTCAGATTTTCCTAAATCTAAGATAACACCTTTGTGAAATGTCATTCAGTACAAGCTCTGTCTCTTTTCCAGTTTCCTTAAGCAGTCGTTGTTGGAGATGGGATATTAGGCTATATGGATAGCTAGAAAACATTTATGGCTTTAAAATAACAAAACCAAAAGGAAGATTTTTGCTGATATGGGCCCTGACCTCAAAGTGAAGGCAAGGTGATCAACTTCAGCAAGCTCTGGCTTCAATACGACAAAAACCAGGTGCTGAGCGATGAATGTCGGAAAGTGCTATAAAAACTACAGATTTTAGTGCTATCGATGGATGCTGGGGTTGCTCATTTATAACTATTAGAGAAATATCTTCATCAGAGCTGATCCAAAAACATATAAAAATATTTATGCTCTGGTTGGTTTACTAAGTAAGAAGATCATGAAGCAGCATTGCAGCCACATGGATCAGGCAAAGCCCCCAGAACGGGGTTTTCCCCACACAAATCACTCCTGCAAACACTGGGCCAAAGGTCTCTCCTGGGCAGGAGCTGGGACATCCTGGTCTAGCTGGGAGCAGGGTTTGTGTGACTTTGCAGACTTCTGCCTTCACACCTCTCATGCTGTTGAGTGGCCCTGGAGTCAGAGCCTTGGCCGGGGACAGAGACCGACAGATGTCACCGAGGTTCAGCTTGTGTCCCAAATTGAGCCGGTCCTCTCCACATCAGCACATTTCACAGAACCACACAGTGGTTGGTTGGAAGGGACCTCAAAGCTCACCTCATTCCAACCCCCTGCCACAGACACTTTCCACTAGACCAGGGTGCTCAAAGCCTCGTTACACGTGGCCTTGAGTTGGTACTTTTGTCTTACTCTGTCAGTCATTAAAAATCTGCAAACAAGGTCATTCCCCCTTATTTATTGAGTGACAACTGACACATCTGTGTTGGAGCATTGAAGCAGGCACTGCTCAAGGTGTAAGTTCTCTGTTCAGGGTGGCTCAGACTCTGTGCTAATCCCAAGTGGCCTGCCTTAGGAGAAAAGGGCTCAGAAACCTCAGGCAAGGCAAGACCTCAGAAAGTTAAACCATTCATGAACCTACAGGTAATTTCCTACCTGCAAGCGTTCACTATCAGAAAAAAAAAAATTAAAAAAATAATGACATCTAAATTATAGCCCTGCTCTTAAGAGCAGTTTGGTGTTGCTTCCAGTCTTTGAGTCACAGAACAAACAGGGAGAGAAGCAGAAGCTGTGTGAACCTCTCTGGTTTTACATTTGCAGAGCTGTGGATCTGAGGCGAGACTTAAGCTGGGCATGTGGAGAGATGCAGAAATCTTTAGATTTGCATATACAATATTGAGATCATGAGAATGTCACATTTAAATGCAAAACTCACGTGTCTCATGAATAAATCATAAATGGTGGCAAGACTGATTTCTTTTTTTTTTTTTCCCTCCCTCCAATTGTCACCCCCCTCCCCGCCCTCTGAAGAGACACTGATCTGCAAAGCAGACAATTCGTCCTTCCCTTCCCAAGGAAACACCGTGATAGATGAGACTCGATAAGAAGCTGAAAGCTCTTCCAAAACAAAAACATGTGCGTGTGTTTCTTGTTTATACTTGGCTAGGAAGTAAAGAAGCATCATTTCCTCTCTCTCTCTTTTTTTTTTTCCTTCCTCTTTCTCAAGAGATACCTTAATACCATGGCAACAGCCTTCAACCCTTCTCTTGTACGACACCACCAGATTTGGAAAAGGTTAGCTGTGTGTTGTAATCAAATCCAGGCAGGTCAATCATGTAAAGAGATGACTTCCCATGCGCCGTGGAATAATGAATGAATAGATCACATAGGTCTTCCTTCCTTCCCCTCCTTCTCTCCCTCACCATGTGAAGTGCCAGCAGATTAGCATTTTGTCTCTGGTGAATAAAATTGAAGTGAACACTTTCCAAAGGTTACTAGAAAACGTGGAGTGTGGCAGAAACGGAGATGAACTGATGGTTATAGCCCCCAAACACAAAAGTCACCAAAGTGGGCAAGCCCCTCCTGGTGTCATTAATGGGTAGAGAGGTTTTATGTACAAAACACAACAAGTAAGACCCATCAATGCTGTGAAACAAAACCCCCCTCTCAAACGAAACAGGGCTTGCTGCCAGTGTATCATTTTCACTCTTAAGATATCACCACCAATTTCACGCTTTGAAAGCAACAATTCAGATCTCATTAACATCAGGCTGGGCCTGCGTTTGGGGTTTTGGATGACACCTCCTAAAACTCAGACATTTAGGATTCATCTAAATGTTAGGAATGTATTGATTGTGACAAAATTTGCTTAAGAAAAGGTATCTCTGATCAGCAGTGAAAATCTGGATCAAAGCTGGGAATATGCTGGGTGAGGACAGATGTCGGGATCCCTTCCCCCCTGCCATGTGGTCCTGGGAGAGGGGTCCTGGGGGGGAGGCACGGGGTTTCCCGAGCCCCTGGTCAGCCTCGTTCCCCGTTGGTTGTTTCGTGTTCCCCTGCATGGGCAAGGACCCTCGGGTCCCATGACTGAACAGTTCCTCAGCAGAGCCCCAGCCGTGGGCTGGGGAAATAAACTGAAATATCTATCAAGAGTTGGTCCATATATATTTCTTTTCCACGGACCTCGTTGTTGATACACGTGTTGCAGTATCCCTGCTGTAACAAATGGTGCAGAATTGCGAGCAGAATGATCCCCGATCCCTACAGCGACTGATTTGTGAGTAATCTCTGGATTTCTCTTCTTGTTTTTGTTTTGCTGTTCCATCTCTAAACTATGGAGGAACCGTGGAAAGACTCTTGGCTCTCAGAGCTGCATATGGACATTTATCTTAAACTTGAAAAGGTTCTTGAACAACGATTTGTAAATTTTAGCTTAATTCAAGCTCAAAAAGAACTGAAACACTTCCTGGCATAGTTAAGAACTTTTTCTATGTTTCTTGAGATTTGATTCTTACCAAAGACTTTTGGAAGACTGTTTGGACACGGTTAATTTTTGAGTCAAAATATATGCCAATGGAAGAATATTTTCATGAATATTATTTAATTACTGAGACTGTCAAGCAATGTCAGCTGTGTCCTTGCAAAGTTAAAACTGCTTCAGGGACCGTGCGGCCCAGGCCACGTGCACCGAGTGCTCTGCGAGCAGCAGCGAGGCAGTTCCCGCGCACAGGCGGAGAGGCGCGAGCCGCAGTGTCGGCGGCGGAGCGAGGCGTGGCAGGAGCGGCGGGACCCGGCGGTGCTCGCCCTGCCCTGCGCAGCGCGTGGTGGAGCGAGCCCCGTGAGAGGCGCGGTGCGCGGGCAGTGGCCAGCAGCGGTGGCTGTGGAGCGGAGTCGTGCCTAGCTGAAACGTGCGCTGGAGCAGGGCACAGGGGGCTGTCGCTCGGGGGCCCGGGATAGACGTGGGTGAGGCCCCAGGCAGCGGCAGCACAGCTGAGAGCAGAGCCGGCAGCGCACGGGGAGCTGAGCGGCGCAGCCCGGCCCAGCCCGCACGGCCCCAAATGCGACCCCGGGAAGAGCGCACAGGCACGAGCAGCCCCGATAGCCCCAGCAGCCCTGGCAATTCCAACATGGGAGCAAGCGAAAGAGAAAGAGAAAGCAAGAACACAGCGAGACAAAAAACAGCAGCCACTCGGAAAAAGGCAAAAATCATTGTAGCTAAGGTTTTAGGAATAGTAAAATGGTATAATGTTAAACAAAATTATGGTTTTATAACAAGATGTGACAACCAGGAAGACATATTCATTCATAGAACTGCTATTAAAAAGAATAACCCTGAAAAATACATCCCAAGTTTAGGAGAAGTAGTAGAGTTCAAAATCGTGCAAGGTAGAAAAGGGTTACAAGCAGCAGAGGTCACTGGGCTTGATGGTGTTTCTGTGAAAGGCAGTATATATGCTAAAAATCATAGTCATGTTAGACAATATCCGCATTATAGACAGTCCCTACAGTCTCCCTTTCCTAATCCCACCTTTCCCTTTTACCCTATATCCTATTACCCCCAGTGTGTTCCCAACCTGTTTTTTCACCCATAGTTTCCCTCACAAAATCATGCCTTTGCCAATTGTTTCCCCAAAAATCCCTTTCCAATGCCGAATGGGGGATGAAGAGGGGGAGGGAAGAAATTATCTGTTGTTGTTTAGAGTTCCAACAGGTACAAATGGAAGAAACCCTCTCCTGCCTCAGTTTCCCCACAAAGCATGCCCGGAGAGTTCTGTCTCCCTTCTGTCAGCCTTAAGATGTTCCAGAGAATCTGTTTGGACATTTAAAGACTCAGGAGGGTGGCTTGTTTTGTTTTAAAACTGTTCTTGTTGTTTTTCCAGTTGTTTTCAATGTTAAGTTTTAAATCTCTTTTTGTTAAAAATAAACAGGTGAAATGTTGGGGTCCCTTCCCCCTGCCATGTAGCCCTGGGAGAGGGGCCCTGAGGGGAGGCATGGGGTTTCCCTGGCCCTGGTCAGCCTCATTCCCCGTTGGTTGTTTTGTGTTCCCCTGCATGGGCAAGGACCCTCAGGTCCCATGATTGAACAGTTCCTCAGCAGAGCTCCGGCCATGCGGTTGGAGAAATAAACATCTCTCTGAAACATCTACCAAGAATCAGTCCATATATATTTCTTTCCACGGGCCTCGTTGTCTGATACACGTGTTGCAGTATCCCTGCTGTAACAGACAGACACTGGAGTAGGGGACAAGGGGGCTTTTGATGTACAGTTCCACCCTTATCTCCTGTGCAAGCAGCTCTACGTGGTACGTAAGACCTTCATTGACTCTGTGACTTTACACTTCATTTTCCACACCAGCGGCAGAAAGTCCTGACATTCCACCCTCCCTGATTTACCTTTCCTGAATATTAAGTTCGATGGGAAAAGCTGCAGCCACAGGTCTGACACCAGCAACCCCACAGTCTTTCATGCATCTGCTCTGTCCACCACATGGGTCCCAGTTCAGACACCTGACCTAAGGTGTCTCATGGTTTACAGGGGAATATATGATTTTTCTGGGGTCTGAGGGTTAGCCTCTGCCTACCTCAGCATTGCTAAACCCCAAAATGCTGGTAAAGACCTTTGTGCTGCTTTGAAAGTAAACTGGGAGGGGAGAAATGAATGCCAGGCAAATACCTTGAGAGAGATTATAGGTCGGAGTTGCAATTTAATAGAAAGATCACAAAAAAATGCAATGATACAGAAAAACCAGCTTAAACTTGCAAATTCAGAGTACAACCCTGTTGCTCAGGGTGGCGATCACAGTCCTATCAAGTGGTGATTGCAGTCCTGTTGAAATTATGCTTGGAGTTGAAAGCAGTGATCCTGTGGAAGTTCTGGTCCTCCTCTGGATCTAACCAGTAGTGGTGTGCGGTGTCCCCAGTCTCCAAACTTCCAGAAATGTTCAGTACCTCCCCCAGGGCTGGACTGGGGGATTCACAATGGAGTGATGTCATCTTGTGAGTCATGGGATATTTTGGGAGTCCTTGATGGTCTCAGTCCTTGCAGCTGCCCATTGTGCTGGTGCCACTGAGCCCAGGATGGCCCGTAAGCAGAGACCTCTCTGGCTGGGTCGGACTGCGCTGGTGCTTCCCCAGAGAGGAGTTATCACAGCTGAGTTCTTTGTGAAGGGAAAGAAACACTGCCCTGCCTCGCAGGGTTTGCCTCTTCTTCCTTCTCTCATCTAACACCCAGCTCGTAGCCTGAGGAGTCGGGGTGCACCGGGCAGCTCCTGCAAATGACCCATCATGAACAATTTGTCAAAAACCAGGCAGAGTGGAATAGAATGCACAGATTGGTTACATCCACATTGGCACTCCTCTCTTGTAACCAGGACACCCTCTTGTCCTCCTGCAGGAACATTTGGGGGACATCAGGAGGTTTTGTGGGACAGAGATGTTCCTCAGAGCTACACAATATTCTTGGCACACAGCATTCACCAGAACAACTTCCAGCAATGCAGGACTTTGCCAGCTTTTTACAAACCTGGTGTTGGTCACAGCTGTACTTGGATTTAAAGGCAGGAGCTTCCAGCCTGGCTGTGAGTTTCCAGGACTATTTACCACTTGGGTTTGTAATATGGTGTTGCTAATTGCAATTTGTAGCTGGAGACTGGCTGATGGAAGTGCTTTAGTGGTTGTAGCCACAGACAAGTGGCCCCAAGCCTTCCAGAGTTCAAGAAGCATTTGGAAAATGCTCTCAGGCACTTGGTGGGATTCTTGGGGCTGTCCTGTGCAGGGCCAGGAGTTGGACTTAATGATCTTTGTGTGTCACTACCAGCTCAGGATATTCCATGATTCTAGGTGGGCAGGATCCTGTGGCAGTGATCTGTGGGGCTATTAATGGCAGGCTGTGGTTTGGCACAGTCCTGCTGCAATCCCTATAGGGCCAGGGAGAGCTCCAGCTGCTGCCATGGTTTTTTGGCTGTTGGACAAGGAGCAAGCAACCCAGAGGCACTGGGTTTGTCTGCTGGCTGTTTGCAGGCTCTAATTCCATATCAGTGTCCATTAGGGAGCAGATAGATAGGGTGAGGGAAAGTTGAAGCCCCAGAACCATCACTCCTTCCTTGGGTTAACACTTCCCTGATGATATTAAGGATGCAGCAAACGCAATATTTTAGATTAATCCATGTATCCTACCCTGTAGGCCCAGCTCATGGCTGGTGTGTGTACACACTGTCAGGGATGCTTTGCTTCATCCCCAAAATTAAGTAAAACAGCCAGAGCATAAACAGAGCAGACCTCCCACCCTCTGGTTCCATCTGAACACGCATATTTAACTAAATCTGTGTTATGAACCTACATTTTCTTATGATTTTTGCTTCGGCACTCCCCAGCTGGTAATGCTATTGACTCTTGTGAAACTATTCCAGGTCACACCCATCAAAAAAACCCCAAAAAACTATGCTGGGCCAGTTCATTCCAATAGACAAGACAATTTCCTCTGAACCCTTGGGCAGACCTTTCTGGATGTTACCTGGAAGCACTCACAGCCTTTACTCCAATGCAAACTGCACTGAAAGACCGTGGAATTTGCAAAGACAGGTGCTCAAGGCCACTCGTGCATCCTTTTTCACTCTCTTTTTGTCAGTGTGTCTGACAAGATCTAAGTGCCAGTTTTTAAGACAGGGAAGCTTTAAGCATCTTAAAATAGTCTTAGAACAAACCCAGCTACCAGTTAAACCTAAGTTCACCTACAGCTTTCTCACCCACTGGAAGTTTCCCAGACCTACTTTGGACGGAATTTTTAATTATAAAGCTGGGTTGGATCTCTGGATGTTCATTACTGTAGAAAGACAATGCTTAGAAGTGGAAACCTGGAGTGAAGAAGGAGGGTTAGAAAAGTATGAGCTCTTATTCCAGGAGAAGGCCTTTTAGCTAATATGCTTTGTTCAATCTGCAGTAGGAAAGGATCTATAAAAATGGCAATATTAACCAATGCTTGGAATTGAAATCCATGATTTTATTTTGAAACAGCTTATCTTTCAGCACTGGATCCGAGTTCTGTGTCAGAAAAAATTTTATCATTTCCCCTCAGCAAAGGATAAGAATGGAGAGAGTAAGAAGGATTAGGATGAAACCATTGCAGGCTTGATAATGGCAGAGAGGTTTTTAAAGATTGACTTTGAAGTGAAAAATTAAGCAAACCTTTAGAAAAATATTTCTTCTTAATCAGCAACTGTGTATTTATAAGAGGCATCAAATGTAAACAACAGAAATAGCTGAATGCCGGAGTGAATGAATGTCATCTATCCCCAGGAACCTGAAAGCTGACTTCATTTCTCTTCATTTGCATCCTGAAACTAATGGAGGCAAAGTGGGATTGCTTCCTACTGAGCAAAGCTGGGCACTAAATGACTGGTGCTTGTGCTCCTGTCCCATCGCATTCCTGTTCCATCTCCAGCAGCCAGTGGCATCTCCTCCTGAGCGTCCTTTTCAAACAGATTATTATGGGAAAACCTGATTTTAGCCCAACTGCCACAGGTGTCCCAAGCACCAGCCGAAGCCAGACCACAGGAGGAAGAGTTTTCTACCCCTGAGCAAAGCTTCAAACCCGGTTGGTATTGATGCCTTTGCCTGGTCTTAAAATCAAGAATCGAACACAGTTAGAAGGAAAAAGGGGTTTTTACCTCAGTATTTATTTTAAGGATCCTCAGGTGCACCATGTCCAGATGGAATGTGCCGAAATGCACCCCACAATGCCCACCCATGATAGATCGGGTCTAACATTATAGGTGTTACTAATTAGCAATCTATCAAAGATTCCCCAATGAGAGGCTCACGTGAGCCCCCCTCCCCATCCCCTGGATGGTTCTATCTTAGTTTACAGAATGTGTGCTGGAGGGGACCTTGGGGTCTGGGGCTTCTAAGATGCTGAGTCTCCTATCTTAACAAAATAAGTCTAAGAATGTAGGCTAAAAACCACTAAGAATAGAAAAAGCTATAAAAAGGTATATAAAAGGGGTATAAAAGAAAAGGAAAAAAAATCATGATGGCATCAGTATCAGGTGGGCAATAAATTTGAAGTCACTTCTGTTACTGATGTATGGCCAGAAGCCATTTGGACACGAACCAAAGTGTAGGATTTGGCTGGACAGACAGACAGCCTCAGCTGTAGTGTTTTTCTGACTGTTTTTAAGAGCTTTATGACTGGACACTTCAATCACATGGAATTTGGTTTTATCTCTAATAAAATGCTCCAAATTAATCATGAGAACTTTTTCCACTCTTGAATTGCCTGCAAACAATACTAATTGTTCAGTAGCAGCCTGGTGTGTGACTGACAGCAACAGCAGAGAGAGCTTTGCATGCTGGCTGGAGGAATTCTTCCAACCCGGACACTTCAGGGAATAAACATTCCTGATACTCTTCAGAGACCTCTTCCCTTCCATGAGGGAGAAGGCCTTTCCCTTCCATGGCCTTTTTACTAAACAAATTATCCCCTCAGCTCTCTACTCCCAAACTTGCTGTTCCATCTCCTAACTTGTTCTTTTTTAAATGACACATGGCACCCTGATTTTCCCTTCTCTGTACCAGGCATTATCACCTGACCTCAAACCCAGAGGACATAAAATAGTCCCAAAACAACAGATATTCAGTAGCTTACACCTACCTGGTATCCAAGAGAGGGAATCACACACACCTGTCAAAGCTGGAGAACTAACCCCTTTAATACTTTATATTTTAGAGGATGAAGCCTTTTTAAACTGCTGGGCAATAAAACACCTTATCCCACCACATGGACACTGTGCTAAAATCCTTGTTTACAGAACCTCCCTGGGGCTGAGTCAGGGCTCACAAGTGAAAGTTTCAAGTAATCCAGTCATAAAAGCCACTAAATCCCTTTCTTGCTGTTTGCTTCCTATTTTTTCCTGTGCTTCATCATCCATCATCTCTTCACCTCAGTTTGGGGCTTTTAGGAACAGGTCTATGTGATGAATAGTTTAGTCCCTTGTACCTAATTAAAAAGATTTTGTCATTTAAGCTGTGTTGCTTTCTCACTTGTAGCCTCACTTAGCACCAACAGCTGCTCCCTTTGGCTGAAGGGAGCAGTGCTGGGCACAGGCAGCATCAAAGTCAGGGACAGGAAAACATTTCAATACTCTTAATTTTAAGGTTGTGATTAAATCACGGTGATTTCAGAAAACTAGCATGAAAATCAGGTTCTGTATAGGATTGCTATCCTGAGTAAGAGATGTAACAGGTATGACACAGGAGAAGATTTTGTTGCTAGCAATGTTATAAATAAATATAAATACATATTTTTATATCTAAGCATATGAATAAAATACAAAGAAATGTACAAAATAAATTATATTAACAGATGTAAAGAAACAAACAGAATCCTTTGTTTCTAGCAATATTCTCTCCTATGGTTGAATAACAAATACCTCTTGAATTGATCAGCCATGCTCTTAGGCACTGTGTGGGAGTCCTTTCCCATTGAAATTTGGCCTTTCCCATACCTGAACTTACATTTAATTAATTTTCTCAAATTTTAACATTCCAAATCCCTGTTCAGCTTTAGAAGTAATGATTATGTCGAAGCATTAGGTATTTTGAGACCTCCTAACAGATGCTCTGCTGTTATTTCACATCCACCTACGGCACTGAGGCCTCTCAGGCATTAATGAGCACCATCTCCAAAGGGGAATTACGAGCAGCCATGTGGGAAGGAAACAATTTCCTAGGCTTGATCCCCCAATAAATGCAAAACTCATCCCTGGCATCTACTCCTCCCTTTGGGTTGGCTTCATTCCCCTCTCATTTCCAAAGGATCACTACATCAAGGATGTAGGAGAAGATCCAGACTGGAAGTACTGGCTTCATACTAAAGTCTAGGACCCATGAGCAGGATTTCCAGCCCAGTTAAGGACGGTAGGAACCACAGACACCAAAGATGCCACTGAGACTTGTTCTCCAGTGAGCTCCTCTCATCCCCACTGCAGTGGATGGGGATGTTTAGCTGTTCTTGCTCTTCTCCAGTTCTTTCATTTGTTTAGCAAACTGGTTTTGCCATGATTTCTCCAACCAAAGATATCCCCTGACTGCAAGGTGTTCTTGTGGGACTAGCACTGTCATGACTTGTGGGCACAGGACGTTTAGAGCAGCTTTACTCACAGCTGAGATCATAAAATGGTGTCATTCCCTCCCATGGCTACATCTGTGCAGCTCCCTGCAGTCACTGGTGAGGAATCTGGGTCCCTTCTCAGCATACAACTGCATTTTAATTGAATTAAGCTCTGTCACAGCAATCCAGCCATCCTATCACCAAACTCCAGTCCTGCCCTGAAATAGCTCTCCGAGTGATTTACAACTCACACTCCCAAGTGAGAAGGACAAAAAATTAATTTCTCCCTCATTTCCAGGCTGAAAAGTTTTGAAACTTGAAATTTTCAGCACTGATTTTCTCCATTCAAAACTTGCTGGCAGTAAGGAGGCAGATGAAGAGTGGGACATGGCCATTCACCCTGCAGGCCCTCTTCGCTTCCTTCAACTCTTTTTGCTTCCTGAAGGCTCTGAGAAGGTCACAGCTCAAGCTTATTTTTACCTTTTATTTGCACATTTTCTGCTGATTGTCAGTACATCGATCTCTGCCGAGAAGGAGCTCCCAAGCAGCAGCTGCAGTAAACAAGGCCAGGCTGGACGGGGCTTGGAGCAACCTGGTCTTGTGGAAGGTGTGCCTGACCATGGCAGGGGGTGGAACGAGATGATTTTTTAAGGTCCCTTCCAACCCAAACCATTCTGTGATTCTGAGAAAAATCCTGGGGGAGCACAGGGTCAGCTCCCCCAATTTCTGAGCAATTACACCACAGGCAGGACTGGGAAGAGTTTCCTATTTCCTGTCAATTTAAAGCCTCACCTCTGGGCTTCATTTCCATGCGTGCCTGTACCAGAGAAGCTCGTTCCAGAAGTAACTAAATCCCTATAGAGTGAATGCTGGCTGTTTGAGACTGCCCTAAAATCCCACCCAAAGCAAAGCAGGGTCACTCTGCTCCTCTCCCCTGAGCGTCACCTCCCCAGTGAATGACTCAGGGGTCACAAACATGGTGTGCATGAGAGCTGTGAGGCGCCTGAAGGCTTTTGGGGTGACCTCTCCACGGGGATATCTCTCCCCTCTCCACAGAGGTGTTGTGGCACCCCAGGACCATTGTCCCCTCTGTTGTGGCTGAGCCGAGGGGTCTCTGCTGCCCTCAGGATTCCTTGGCAGCGGTGCTGGCTCCCCCTCCTCAGCCCCCACAGCCAAAGCAGCTCCATCAGCCCGGGGCTGATAAGACAAACAACATCAGGCTACATTTCCCTTCCAGCTGGAGAAAGTGCCCAGATTCGCCTCCCTCCTGTTTGCCCGCAGAAATGAGGCAATTGGGATTTATCTCCTTTTTAGTGTACTTTCTGGCGAGGAATTCAATCTGATTATCCCAGAGCTTTGGCCTACCACTCCTAACCTGGATCCTTGGCCTTCTTCTTTCGTGAAAGGCTGCTTTTAGCTCCTTGGCCTACTTTTAACCCTCAAAGATAATCCCTCTGCAGCACTTGGCGAACTGCCAGCAGGATTAAAATCTGCTGGGGTTATTTACTCTCCTAATGAAATGCAATATACCCAAGTATATCAAGTCTAATTAACACCCTGTCCACAACATCTCTCCTTAGCTCCAATAATTATTAAAAAAAAAAAAAAATCCACGCTCCCCCAGTCACCCTGGCCATTAGAGAGGAAATGAATTTCACTAGGGTTTTATTTTTTTTCCAATTTTATTACTGCAAATAGATCTCTTCCCAAACTTCATGCTGGCTCCCTCCTCCTTCTCTAAGATGAACTGTTGCCAGGAGTTGTCTGACACTTTTTAGTTTTATTTAGATTTGGCTGAAATGGGATGTGGGTGATGAGTGGAAACTCAGCCCACCCTTGGGCCACAAAAAGAAGGTGGCACACGCTTGGCAGGGGAGTCGAGGTGGGCAACCCCAGGGAAGGGCTTCTGAGGGCATTTGGGAGGAGGGAAATCAGGTTCTGCCTGAGCATTGAGCCTGTCTATTACAGTATTTCCTGGACAAGGGCCTGCAGCGACAGGACAAGGGGGAATGGATCCACACTGAGAGAGGGCAGGGTTAGATGGGATATTGGGAAGGAATCCTTCCCTGGGAGGGTGGGGAGGCCCTGGCACAGGGTGCCCAGAGCAGCTGTGGCTGCCCCTGGATCCCTGGAAGTGTCCAGGGCCAGGTTGGACGGGGCTTGGAGCAACCTGGGCTAGCAGAAGGTGTCCCTGCCCATGGCAGGAGGTGGAAGGAGATAATATTTTAAGGTCCCTTCCTACACAAACAGTTCTGGGATGATGCTGTGAACACACCTGGCAGGGGAGCAGTGACACCAGAGTGGAGCACTGAAGTCAGGAGAAAGGAATTCCATGTTAGTTGAGGGAAAAAAGCAGGTTTGAGGAGGTCTGGCAGATGTAGGCATCAGGGCTGGCTTTGGTTTCCAGTGCTTCTCAGCAGTCCTTGCTGCACCGTTTTTGTGGGTGAAACAAGTCTGACACAGGGATCCTGGAAAAGGACTCCAAGGTTGTTTTACAAAGTCTGGAAAGCCTGTCTTAACTTTTCACTGTCACAGCTGCTGGTGAAACACTAATATATTTGTAATTCAGAAGAGAATAACTCCAAATAAGCACTGCAGCCTCTCAGAAGCCCTCATGTGTGCTAGATTACGTCAAGGGCTCTTGAATTAAACAAATCTGAAGTTTCTAGGCCAAGCCATTTCTGAGATATGACATGAAAGAGCATTAGGAGATGCTTCAAACACTCTGAATTACACTTATTTTCCCTAAGACCCATGTCTCAGAAATGGATTTTCTGATACGCCTCAGGTTTTGCCAAAACCATTCCTCCCCTGTCTTTCCACCACATCTGCACAGTCTGAAGATGTGTCCAGCCTTTTCGTAGGACTCCAGGAGCAGGGCCAAACCCAGACATTGGGAAGCTCATTTTGATAGGGAGAACAGGGAAAGCCAATCTTTATGTAAACCCTTTGCAGCCCCCCAGCACTGAGCCAGCAGCTTCTCATGCCCCGATTGCCCTGCCAGCTTTTCCCACAGCATTTTGATAGTTATCACTTTATCAGATTGATGAGTATCACAGGTTCAGGGTGGATATCAGGGAAAGGTTCTTCCCCCAGAGGGTGCTGGGCACTGCCCAGGCTCCCCAGGGAATGGGCACGGCCCCGAGGCTGCCAGAGCTCCAGGAGCGTTTGGACAGCGCTGCCAGGGATGCCCAGGCTGGGGTTGTTGGGGTGTCTGTGCAGGGCCAGGGGTGGGACTGGGTGATCCCTGTGGGTCCCTTCCAGCTCAGGATATTCCATGATTCTCTGAAATAATAACTGCATGCACCGAAGTTTTCTCCTTTCAACCTGCTCCCCTCAGATTAAACTGAGGTTAAAATAATTCTACAAAGATGTAGGGAGGAGTGCATGGACCCTGGCCTGCCCACAAGGAGATGTCACATCATCCAGACTGAGAGGTAATAGAGAATTATTCCTTTATACACACAGCTAGCTCTTCCTTCACTCTGCAATCCCTGAAGCCAAGGATGGGGTACAGATTCAAGCCAGGGCTGCATCAGGTGGATGGAGAGAAGAATTCAGCCTGTGTCTCTAAGATCCCCCTCCCTCTGCCAGACACAGGCAGAAATGGGCAAACTGCTTGTGCAGAATTTGTCTGATAACACTCATCCCTCTTGTTGAAAAAAAATCGAGGTGAAGTGATGACAGGTGCTTGGCTTCATGCAGGGCCCTGTCATGGGCAGCAGAAGCTGCTCCCCATCCTGTCTGGTTGCAGCAGGATTTGAGGCTACTCAGCATTTTGCAAGAGCAGACACCTCTGCCACTGTAGAAGAAGAGGATGCTGCTGCTAAGATGCCTGAAGGAGAATCTGCACCCCCCATTTCTGATGAGCTCCCTCCCAGGGAGCGTTTAGGGGAGTGGGTGAAAGCAGAAACATCAGTACATTATCCATGTTCCCTTGCATTTGTATCTTTTCCATTAGTGAACTGCTGGAAGAGTCCCAAAATCTGATGCCACAGAGGAAAACAGTGACAAACAGAGAAAAAGTCTTGCTGGCTGGATCCATCTCAGCACAAGGAAGGTCACATTCCAGGTTTATCCCTCGTGCTGGACGTGCTCCATGCCTTAACACCAGCTGTGATGGAGCTAGGCTGATTCCTTGAAAAAATCAGCTGTTGGAGGCTGAGAAAGAGGAGGAATGATGCTCTGAGTTGTTTCTCTGCTTATGATTTTCAGCTCCTGTCTAATCCTGAATGTGTAGGAGATAGATGGGAAAGCAGGTGTTTAACGAGGACCTGGAAGAGTCTGCCATGGCTGAGGGAGAGCAGCTCAGTGCCTTGGGAGGTGTCAGTAGAACCTCTGCACTCTTTGGGCTGGGGCAGGAAGGGAGGATGAAGAGCCCCCTGCAGTGGCCCTGGGCTCATTTCTGGGTGGTCCATCCAGAGAGCTCCTGGTGTCCTCCTGCAAGTGGCCTCCAGGCTGGGACAGGTGCCCAGAGCCCTGGGGACAGCAGCAGATCCCGTGGAATACTGTGCAACCTGTGCCAAGGCAAGAACCAAGGGAAGCCTGAAATGAGGAGGGGAGAAGCTGTACCTGAATTTTATGGACAAAGTCTCGCTGTGTGGTGCTGCAGCTTCACCTGGACTCACTGCAGGCAAATCCATTGACTGCATGGAAAATCTGAGGACCGCATGGAAAAGGTTTTGGGGTCTGTGTGGGAGATGGGCTTTGCTGAGTGTTCATCTGCGCTGGAGAAAAGGCCACAAGGGGCCTGCAGAGCCAAGTGCCTGAGACCCAAGGTGTGCACCAGCAGCATCTCCCTCCTGCCCTGCAGCAAGACCAACCACCCTTGGGAGCCTTTCATGGCACTTGCCCACATTTCATCCACCTCCCTGCAGACCTTGGTGCCCCCCAGCCTCCTCTGCAGCTCCACAGCTCCTCCCCAAGCCTTGGAGAGCTGTGGGAATCTGGGCTGCTGTCCCTTAGCACCTCCTGGCGCACGAGTGTGCCCAGGGTGAGGAGGAGGAGAAAAGGACACAGTGAGGAAGAGGAGCTGGGCAGACGCAGTGGGAAGGCTGAGACACCCCAGCACAACCCCGCTGTGCTTGGCTCAGGGCGACAAGCCTGTGCCAAGCTCTGGCAGGGGCCACACGGTTGGATGCCATGATTATTTAACTGAACTTCAGCCTGGCTATTTATGGACAGGAATCATATCCAGGATCCAGGCTCCTCAAGTGTTTGAGTGCTCTTTGGGAATCTTCCAGGAAATGTCAGAAAATTCTGATTAGACAAAATCAAGGTTTTTTTCATGGGAGCCTACCGGGCTGTTCAGCTGCGGCACATGAGGAATTTCTGATGGAAAGCAGAGACAGGCAGTGGCAGAGCAGGAGCTGCCTGCAGGAGAGGAGCTCCTCCAGGCCAGGGAGGACTCCAGCTTGTGAGCAGGGATCCTTTTTGCTCCCTGGAAACAGCTTCCACTGGATTCCATTGATGTTCAACCCCATCCCTGAGAGTTGTCCATAAAAGCTCCATCAGGGAGGTGAGTTTAGGATCACTTGGAGAACTTCTCCTGGCTCCCACTGGACCTGCTGCAGGAGGCAAGGAGGAGAAGATGGAATAAGAGAAGGAAATAATAAATCCACCTTGCTGTGAATGTTAGGGAAAGGCTGCAGCTTGAGAGGTGCTGCAAAATTCCCTTCCACTGCAAGCCTGAGGACTCAGAAATTGGGAGCTACATCTCCCCGAAGTGAGTCTCTGCCTTAGGGAAAAAAATCCATGAGAATTCATCTGTATCTCAGTGTGAATAAAAGGTGGGAAGGGGCTTTTAATTTTCTTTCTGAAACTTGAAGGCTGTATTTTTAATCTGTCCTCTGCAATGCTGAGATTCAGGTGGTTTTTTTTTGTTTTGGCTTGGTTTTTTTGTTTGGTTGGTTGGTTTTTTTTCCCTTTGATTGGTGGCTGACACTGCTAGGCAGGGCTCCAGGAACCACAGCGTCCAAGGTGATGAAAAAACCAGCAACATCAGTGAAGATTGTCAGCAGTCACAAAACCAAAGAAGGATTTCATTTGAGAGACAACTTCCAAATGAATTGCGAGTCAGGTGTGTAAGTAAGGTGCCCGTGAAAAACCTTGTGGAGGAGAAGGATTTTCTCTCTTCTTTGCCTGTTAAGTACTTCCCTCAAATCCATCTGTCCTGAAATTAGGCAGGTGGGTGGTAGGGAGCTTAGCTGGGTTGGGATCTCAGTCCAGGCTAGACACCCAGGCCTGATGAGGTACCTGCACCATCAGTAGAGAGGAGGAGCTGTCAGAGGCAACTTCTCTTGGATGTGGGATCTTCCACCATTAGGGAATCCTCAGCACCTGTTTTAAACTGGGACCTCATCTTGTGGTTAAAGTTTGATGTGGGATGGTCAGAGCCTGAGATCTTTGCGGGCTGAGGTCTCTCCTGGAGAGAGTCTCTATGGATCTGTTCTCATTTCAGCTTCAGCTGGGTCCAGCAAAGGAAAAGAGGCCAACAGGGAATGCTGTCTCCAGCCCTCCCTAGATGGGTGCCAAATCTCACAAACAAATTCAGCCTCAAGCTCTAAATGCAGCATTCAGGGAGGCAGATACGAAGTTGTAATCAGCTGGGATTTGCTTATCCCAGAGTAGTCACTTAATCCCAGAGAGGTTTGGGTTGGAAGGGACCTTAAATCTCATCTCATTCCACCCCCTGCCATGGGCAGGAGCACCTTCCACTATCCCAGCTTGCTCCAAACCTCATCCAACCTGGCCTTGGACACTTCCAGGGATGGGGCAGCCATCTCCTCACAGAGCAATCTGTGCCAGTGTTTCACCATTGTCATTGCAAAAAACTTCCTATATCTAATGTGAATCTCTCCTCTTTTAGTTTAAAACCATCACCCCATGTCCTGTCTCAACAGCCCCTGCCAAAAAGTTTGTCCCCATCTTTCTTATAGAACCCCTTCAGTACTTCATCCTTTAATCCTGCTGGGATCAGTGGGAATGCCCCTCTGCAAAATTAGACCTTGAAAGAATATTTTGCCATGAATTTTAGCAGGGCAGGGTGTGCTGAAGGGCAGCCTCCCAACAGAGGTAGAACCCCGGGCTGCCAGAGCCCTGCCCTGTGCCCACGTGAGCTGCTCTACCCCGTGCTCTTCCCCAGGTACAGATAATTACCTTTCCCTAATTGCCATCTCCTGGTCATTAGTTATGTGAGCTGTTTACCCCAAAACATGAAGGCAGCGTAGCAGTGCTTCATCCTAGGAGAGGGTTAATCTCCCGCTGGATGCAGGATGCCCTCATGGGAATGGAATGTGTAGTGTTGGTAAGTGGTTGTGCCCCAGAAGCCTTTGAGAGCCCACTGACTACTGCATGCTAACGATTGGTATTATTAAAGAACAATTGATGGCCTGTAACCAAACAAGAGAAACTAATTACTGGAAAACTTTTATTGTCCTTTAATTACTGGGCCTCTTTGTCAATTAGCAGAAGAGAGAGGGAGAGGGAAGAGAGAGAGGCTCATTTTATAGCAACAATAAATTTTCCAAAACTACAGTCATCAGTAGCTGCAAAAGCGAGTCTATTAACACACAATATTAAGGCCTGATATTTACTCTGGCTGCTAAATGTAGGTGCTTCTCTCCTGAAAATGTGCAGAGCTCTAGGAATACTAATCAGGGGGTTCTTGCTCCGGCTCTGCCTGGCATGACAGCTCTCACTTCCCAAGTAATTTTACCCCTTGATCAAGGGTTTCTTTCTCCAGGGCTCCTCCAGCAAACTGGCCCCGTGCCCACCACGGAGCATGGAAACTCGAGGAGGCTGAGGGTGGGAGAGGGACAGGGCTGGGCACACCAGGGACAAGGATCCAAGCAGGCCCAGCTCCGGCTTGTTCCTGTAGTGCTCTGTGGGTGTAGGTGTGTGTGGGACCCACCACCCCATCAGGGTTTGGCTGCATGGACCCATCCATATGTTCTGCTCCTTCCTTGGTCCTGGCTCACCAGCACTATCCAAAAATAGTGTATTCAACTTTTTTTTTTGGTCTTTTCTCATCCACTGCCAAATAAATTATTTCTGGGCATATTGTCACAAGTAGTTAACCTTCTCTGAGGAGCTTTGAACTACAGTTACCCCCTGAAATGAATCACCATCTTTTTTCTGTCACTTGGCAAAGAGTGCTCACCAATATAATTTTTTCCTAGTCGACTTTCTCTGATTAACTAGTTAGTGCCTCAACCAAAGAAAGTGGTGTGGGCACCACCACTCCTCCCATAGGATGTGAATCACCAGGGAACCAGTCCCCACATGGGGCTGGGCTTTGCATCCCAAATGGTCCTCCCAGGCTCCTTCTCCCACAGTGAAGGTGTGAGAGCAGAGACAGGCACCAGGCCCAACAGCACTTTTCTCAGGGATGAGATGCTTTGTGAAACACAGTCATTGCCAGACTCCTAAAAACTTCAGCAGTAATGACCTTCATTTGGGATGGACCTTTCCTCCCCTCAGCGAGGGGATCTGGATATCTTTGAGAATTTAGGAGCTTCACGAGGTTTTATGTCATCTCCGTGGGCAGAGGCAGGGACAGTGGTTATTGGAAGGAGTTAAATCCCTCCCCAGAGTAACTGCTTTTCAAACTACCTTACGAAAGAGCAAAGTACCAGCCTCGTTATCAGAAAACAAATATCATTCTCATTCCTGTCAGCAAACACAGGAGATGCCTGATTTTCCCGAACGTTGGCCATGCCCACCCTGCCAGCCCCTGCTCCGTGTTCTCAGCACACCGACGGCGGAGATTCGTGGCTGAGGCGGGATAAGCGGTGGGGAAGTAGCTTAGAAATTTGTCACAGCCTGTCTTACTTTACGTTGCTTGAATAGATTCGGGTTTTGTGCTATCAGAGGGAATCCGGAGTAGCTCCTGTAGGTGACCTTAATAGCGACAGTAATCTGTGGTCGTTTGACAGGTCTATCCCCATGTGATGATGCAAAGGAGTAGCTAATCCTATAAAAAGCAGCCAAGCTACACGGGATTTCTGGAGTTTACCCACAGGACATTTTTATTTCATTTCTCTCCCAAATTTCCCTCCTTTCTCTCTTCAGCCAGCCCAAGCAGAGGAGGACAGCGCACCTCTGTCCTCACAGGCGGTTTACAAACAACGTGTTTCTGGGGCTCCACACCCAGAGATTCTTTGGAGACAGAAAGGAGCCATAAATGCTGGGATGAGGCCCTTGGCAGGGGTGCTGTGGGCCGTTATCGGTGGAGCAGGGCGGGATGTGGGATCAGAGCAGCACCTGCTGCAGAGCCATCGAGTAACAGAGCCCAGGCACCGCCCATGGGGACAGGTGGCTTTGCCTTCCCCCACCTTTAACCCTTCTTTTTTTCCTTCTCCATGCACATGTGGTTTTTTAAATTTCCCCCTAGTATTTTTCCTTTTCTGCTACTCACACAACCCCCTTTCTCTTCCTGCTTTGCAACTTCTTTTCCTCTCTCTGAAAAAATAACAAGGGAAGATGTAGTATCTCCCTTTGTCCTAATTTCCTAGTAGGATTTCATAGCTGCTGTTTCTGAGAATTTCTCTCGGTGTTACACACACACCTGGTACTGATAAGGAGATGCACTGCAGAGTGAGTGACCTTAAACAAGCAGGGAAGTCCTTACAGCAGCGTATATTCATAGGAAATTGTACAAACAATGGTATCTAAAGTAAGGTTTCTGCCAGGGATAGGTGTTTCAGTGGAACACTGTTGTGACAGATTCTTGGAAGCTGGGAGGAAAAGCAAGGAAAAGCACGTCTGGAGAGAGCCAGGGTTACACAGTCACTGAAATTGTGTTTTATCTTCACCCACCTCATAGCCTTTTGCTCCCTGACTCCTCCTTCGAGGCCTGGGTCTTGTCAGTGCTAAGAGAAGGGGTCTCCACTGGGGAAAAAGCCTCATTGCTCTGGGCAGATGCTGAAGCAGCCTGACAGAAAGAGCTGTAATGGTAAAGCAGCCCCAAAGGGAAGGGAATCCCATCCCCAGGGCCATCCCTGTCCACCTCAGAGAGCTGTCTGCAGCTCCTGCTGCTGCCAGGGGGGTTCCTAAGCAAATCTGAGCTTGTTCTGTCCTCTCAGGTTTGCTACTCCTGCCTTTCATCCAGCATTTCTCAGGAATCCTGTCTCCAGAAGCAGCGGAGAGGGAAGCTGAGGCACAGAGGTGCAGCTTTTTCCACAGCACATTGGGGGATTCCATTCCAGCCCTTTCATCGCTGGGAGTGTGGCACTGCTCATCTCAGCCCCTGAAGGTTTCATTTCCAACTCATGCTCCTACCACGTATTCAGCATCCTGAACAAGTGGCCATGCCTCATGTGGGAGTTACTTCTAGAACAGCACAAATGAAGGATTTGGAAGACCTGGGATCTGTTTCCCACATTTGTTGAGGAAAGGTATGTGAGCCAGGTTCTGTGCCCTGGCAAGGGACTGTAACCCTTGCTCGTATGGCTCAGCTGGTGGGTCTGTGGGAGCAGACCTCTGCCTGTGCTGTGGTGCTTCAGAAGCTCAGCTGAGAGCCTGAGCTGTGGTTTGAGCACAGGAAGAGGCACAAAGAGGCTCAAACCCCAGTTCTGAAACACTGTGGTTGGGTGGTGTTTGTTTTTAGTACCCCTAAAACATAGAGAAGTCACTGGCTGGAGAGGGGTGGACATGGGAGAGACCATCCCTGTTAGGCAACAAGCAATTATAAAAACGAATCACCTTCCTCTGGGGCTTTTCCTGAGGGGTTTTCTAGCACTGAGCACCAATATCAATCATATCCCCTGTCCTGGCCACCTCTGCTGGCAGCAGAGCTCAGCACCAGAGGTGAGATCCGCACCCTCCCTGTCACATGTGCCCTGCTCTCACAGCAGGGACGTGTGAACTTCACAGCTCTCTTTGACCCACTTAAACGCAGGTGGTTTTCTCAGAGAGCAGGAGGAGTGATTTCCTCCCACAGAGGTGCCCTGGCTCTCCTAGGGAAAGGGCAAAGCTGCCTTTGGGGTCTGTGTTGTCCTCTGGGAGTGGCTGGAAGGGGGGCAGAGGTGCAAGGAGCCGTGTGAGACATGCACGGGAACCAAAGGGGCACATGCTCCACTCTGGAGCTGTTGTCAGGATGTTCCCCCCTCTCTGACATTTTAGAAGCCCCATCTCTAAGAGAGACACGTGATGGAGAGATTTGGGTTTCGCTTCTGAAACCCAGAGAGTTTGTGCTTCGTAGTGACTTTTCACTGCGAATGAGAACAGGTCCCAAACCCAGGCTAGAAACCAGAAGGAAAACAAGAAGGAGCTCCAATTAAAAGTGAAAACCTTGTGACAGTTTGGCTGGTTCTCGTGGTTTGGGAACCACAGAAGTTTTTAACATTTGGGGTTGGCAATACTTTCAAATTACAGGGAATAACTTGCCTTTTTATAGAGTCTTTCATCTGGAGGATCCCAGCCGGCTTCTTCTCCAGCTAAACCCACAACTATCATCACAGTGGAAGTGGAAGGTGAGGCTGGCAGAGCTGGCTAGAGGTTCCCAAAGAACCTTTGCCAAAGGAATGGGACCTTCTCCAACCCCACCTGACCAGGACTTGGCTTTCAGAATCACTGCAAGGTGGAAAATGCAACACAGATCCCAGCACCAGGGACACTCAGGTGACACCAGGGACTTTGCAGCGTGGGTCTGTCTTCCTTCCTGCTCCCTCAGTAGCTGTTTCCAAACCAGTGCATTGCTGTTTTGCCTGGATGAAAAGGATATTCCATGTTTTCTCAGGCAGGCAGCAGACTTCTTGCAGCAGGCTTGATTTTTAGGCAAATCTGTCCCGTGTTGTCACTGAGTCAGAGTGGGAAAGCTGGGAGATGGTTCATATGCAGGGATACGGATGGTGCATCTTATGGAGATCATTTTAAACACAAACAAACACATCATTGTGTTATTATGCAATAATGAACATGATTTACTGGGTCTATTTATATGAAATTAAATCATTAACTAATGAGCCTACAATTTAATCTTAATTTTCACTGAAGTTTTTAACTACAGGAAACTGCCAGAAACACACAAAATTCATCCTTTCCCGTGGTTAAATGATTCAGAGCCTGGGTGGCTCCCCCATGCCAACCCAAGGCCAGTAGTTTCATGACACGTTCTTTCTACCGCATCCAAGGACATGAGAAATCTCTCCAGAAAGTGGGAAGGCACAGATGCTAACCACTTCACACAAGAAACTGGTTTCAGGCCAGCCACCAAAGGACTCTTCAAAGAAATACATCAAACCTGGGCAAGGAAGAGCCACCCAGTGCCAACTCCCAGCACTGAAGAGGTCCAGGGTCTGGAGCATTTTGAGATACTGCTGATATTAATCCATCCAGCAGCAAGGCTCCTCACTTAAACCAGGCTGGTTTGCTCCTGGAATCCCATATAGAGCACAATGGTACAATAGACCTGCAGTATATAATTATCATGCTGTATCTGCTTTCATATCACAGGTATTTTTAGATGTGTCAGTTTGAAATCTAGGATTTAGTGCACAGATCCTAATGGATTGTTCTTTCCTTCCCCCTCTTTTAATGTCAACTCTCAATATGCATGAAGCAGACATAAAAGCACTTTTGTGCAGGTGCTGTGAATCTCTTAGCACAGATGACAAGGGGAGATGGTTTTCTAGATTCATTGAGCTTCAGAGGAGACAGAACTCGATGATCCAGCCTGAGCTGCACAGAGAGAGCTCAGGTTTCCCCCACAGCCCCTCCATGAGCCAAGCAGCTCTGCAGATCCCAGGAAAGGCACAATGGATCTCCCCCCTCCAGGGGTGGCTTGATCCTCCCGTGTGGGACCACACTCAGGGCCCAGAAAGGAGAAGAGGGGGAAGCCACTCCAACTCTGTGCAGTCCTTCAAGACCTCAATTCTGCCCAGTTCAAATTTGGCAGCATCACAAGGGGAGCCAGAGCAGCCAGGTCCAGGCTCCTCTGCGAGGGAACCTGAAATCCTCCACCTGCCTGAGGCTGGATTTGGTCTCAGAGGCTGAAGTGCTGATTTACTCTAGCCTACAGGCACTTCCTCCTGTCTGGAGGGCAAGATACTGGCTTGGACTCGACTCAGGGCCAGGTGGGTCCATACCTGCTCCCACCAAAGGCACGGAGGGTTCGCAGCATCCCCCCAGAAATGGGTGACCCAAAGGCCTCCTCAGCCCATGGGGAGCACTCAAAGGCTCTGTGGCGAGGGGGGACAGGGTGGGGACCAGCCCTCCCTGTAGCTGTGGGCTGTCATGGTGGGATGCATGGAGGAGAAGGAGCTGAGGTGGCGTTTGATCTAGAGACCCCCAGGGCAAAAAGGGAAAAAAAGTGGAGCATGTTGCGCTCTAACTTATAATTTGCCAAAATAACATTGCTATAGCGGGATGCTGGATGTGCTCTACCCCACTAGGTACTGTCCTCTGAGGGGTTTTTTTGGCAGACACATGAGAAATCCCTTGTTTTGGCAACTGTAATAGTCCAGTTGTCTGAATTATGCCACTGGGTGCCTTTTACACTGCTGATCTCCTGCTGCATCTGCCCCTGGACACGGCTCCAGAGAGACCTACAGAGGTCTATAAGCACAGACATGTTCACTGAGCTCACAGAGGCATCCAAACCCCATGAAGATGTCGTGCAGCCAGGTTAACACACCTTTCCTCTGAGCAGCGCTCGCCTGTGCCCAGCACACACTCCACAACCACAACCCCAGAGCAGGTTCATCCCAGAGATCCAGAGAGGCTTGGCATGGCTCAGTCCCAGGGCCAGGTACGCCAAAACCAGACCGATTCACCCATACCCAACATTGCCACCTGGTAGGCTCCTTATTTTGCTGCTGGTTTACTGTTTCTCAGCAGAAACTTCAGGTAGAGAATCACAGAGGCTTTTTGCAATCTATTTTTTTTTTAACTAACTCAATAACAGCACAGCATCAGAGTAAATAAAGGGGCAGCTCTGACTGCCATTGTAGTACCCGGCAAACTGGCAATTTTTGATTGTGTGAATGATGCTCAGGGAGTGTAGGAGAGGCATAACTGAGACAAAAAGAAAATCCTTCTGCTTATTTAAGCTGTCACTGCCGTAGAACAGAAGCCCTTGTGGAAACCAGCAATTAATGGGAGCAGATTTTCAAAGTCCCCCTATTCAGGCATTTCAGCCCAAGGTAAACAACTCAGTTCTGGTAGTTAACCCCACCCTGCTTGAGGGTGAAGTGAAGCATTTTGTTCCAGTATGTGGTATTTACTTAACAGCTGTTATCAAGTTATTAGGAGATCCCCCTTCCACCGCCCACAGCTGCGTGCTGGATGTGTCCCCACGGGTCCCACAGCAGAACCAGCAACCCGCCCTGCAGAGAGGAGTCACTGAGCAAACAAGTAAAGAACAAGGCAGCCAAAGGTAAGGGGGAGGTGGGGGAGGGCAAAAATGGCTGTTTTCATGAAGGCAACAAATGGTGAGAAAATCAGTTCACAGAATTGTAGAATCACAGTGTGGTTTGGGTTGGGAGGGAGCTTAAATACCGTGGGCAGGGACACCTTCCACTCTCCCAGGTGCTCCAAGCCCCATCCAACCTGGCCTTGGACACTTCCAGGGATGGAGCAGCCACAGCTTCTCTGGGCACCCCGTGCCAGGGCCTGCCCACCCTCACAAGGGAAGTAAAATCCATCTGGAGCAGGTTTTGTGTGCTGCACCCATGGACTGCACTGAAGTGGATTTGACACTTCCCAGCTTTGACCTGAGGAGGAGCACTTGGGCGGCACTGTGCTCAGCACACCAGGAAAAAGCTTATCTGGAGGGTGCTGGAGCTTAGGCAGGTGCAGACACTCCCATGAGGTCCTCCTGTGGTGTCCTCCATGGTGGCAGGCAGGGACATCTCTGGGACAGCACATTGCCCAGGGCAGTGGGTCTGGCTGGACCACATAGTTCAGCTGCTGTAGGGAAAGGAAGGCAGGTCCCAAAGCGACCCCTCTTCCCCTGGGGTCTGGCCCCAGCCCTGCCCCTCACCCCTTACAGCCCCCCAGGCTCCTGCTGGGGCTCCCAGGAGCAGAGATGTACCACCAGATGTACCACGTTGTGCGTGATGCCAAGTGCATTCTTTTGGGGAGATAACAATACCAGTTGGTCTATTTTTAATTCAGTTCCTTGACAGAACATTTAGCCCTTCCTCTTAGAGAAGAATTTTGTAATGGGTTCCTATCATGTCAATTTGGAAAGTGTTCCAGCCTCCCACTACTGAGAAGTGTAAAACTATTGGCAACATATGGCATCCCCGTGGAGCTATTTAATTGTACAAAGGGCTGCCAAAAGATAAAAAGGGACTCAGGGAAAAAAAACAAACAACAACCAACACAACTACTACAGCTCTGTTCTTCCCCTTTCAGCATCTAACAGCAAAACAGCTTGTTACATTTCCTAAATCCTCTCTCAAACAAAGCTGGGCTGCTGCTTCCGTGCTTAATAAGCTGGGGACTCGCATGGTGTAACCATGGATTTGACTCAAACCCAAGTTTCCAGTGGCTGAATTTTGATACCAGTTGGTGGTGGTGGCTGCCCAGAGTGGGACCTGTGTTCTTCCTACCCCGTAGCCCCAGTGCTTGTTGTAGGGCTCGGCTTTGGGGATGGGGAGTTTGTGGGGTAGGAAGAGCCATGGGCAAGGCAGGAGTGGATGTGGAGCCTGGAGGGGACAAGGGGAGGCCCCGGGCAGCTGAGGGTGCCCCTGATGTGTCTGCATCTCAAACTAGATCCCAAGGGCAGACTCCAGGCGCTGTTTCTCAGGGCCTGTGGATATGTTGTTGTTGAACTCGCTGTCATACAAACAGGAGAACACATCTCAAGGGTCCCAAGGAGCAACATCAATTATATGGTAATTTTTAGGAGAGTTTGAAAGGTTTTCTTCAGAGCAACTGGCAAAAATCAGCTTCTGAGCATCTGGCCTTCAGGCACTGCCTCACTGGGTGTGAGCGTGGCCTTGTTTCACCCCTGCACTCCATGCTGGGCAAAAATTACTCTGGTTTGAGGATCTCTGCCCAAGAAAGCCATCAACACCATCCCTGGGCACGTGGCACCTTCACCTGCACCAGCACATCCCTGCTCCATACCCAGGTACGTGCACAACACCCTTCCAAGGTGAAGACGAAGTAGAACATGCAACACAACTCTCTTTATTTGCTTTTTCAGCTCACTCCCCAGAAGAAGCCTCCACATCCTGGGGACACTCTGGAGATTGGTAGGGTCCTCACTGATTCCTGGCCTGCGGAAATGCCTCTCCTGCCCCATGGAAACTTCATGAACAGAGAGAGCAAACCGCCCTTGTGAAGGACGTGAGGGGACTCGAAGCCAAAACATACCCACAATGAAACAGGGAGCAAGAGAACTTGTTGTGTCAGAGACTGGAAGGCTGCAAAAAAATTGTGGCACTGTTGAAATGCCAGTAAAGGGAAGGAAAGGCATGAAAACTCCAAGGAATGTACATTATTCATCTTGAATGGTACAAACCCCACACAGCCGTAGCATGTTTGTGGGTAGAAAGACCAGAGCTCCCTCAGGGTTTTTTAAGGGGACACAAGAGGGAGTTAACTGAAAGAATAAGGAGGGAAAAAAAAGCAAAACAACACACAAGGCAGGGAAGGTGTCAGCCAAGATCTCTTTAGATTCCTGAGAGAGAAGAGGTGGAACAGAAACCAAAAATACCCAGTCTGTCACTAAAACCGCCCCTGTGCTGAAAACCTGGAGAGGCACAGACTGCACAGCTCTGCGAGGAGCTCCAGGTTTCACCCTCACTGCACAGGAAAAGCAATGGCAGGAAGGCTGGATCACCTGGATCCTCCTCTTGGATGGGAGAAAAAAGGCATTTAAATGGGTTTTCAGAAAATCTTCTGAGCCCATTTCTCAAAATCAATTTTGACCAATAATTTTCTCGTCTTGCAGGTGTTAGACTGAGGTTGTGACGAGTCTTCATCCCCATCCCTGCCAAGAGCATCTTGCTGCTGCCCTGAGGGTCTCTCAGACCACCCTCTCCAGCAGCACTAGGGACAGTGCAGTTGTGACCATTCTTGTCCTCCCCTCCACTGGTGGCCCTCACTGGAGTGACTGGAAAACCCCACAGGGAACCCACATCTCATCCCCATGGAGTATCTAAGCAGATCTTTTGCCTGCTTTCTGCTTTCCAGCCAGCATTTCCTGACAATAAAGTCAGGAATAGCCTGACAGAGATATAAATATCTTGACTGAGATGTAAGATGGCTAAATCCCAGAGTCTTTCCTATCCTGATCCTAAGTCACCGAGGTGATTTGGAGAAGTTCTCCTTTGATACCAACACAGACGTGAGGTTTGGCCTCTGTGGGAGGAAGAAGCCTGAATGCATTACTCCACTAAGGGCCATTCAGCTCCCTGCTGGATGCATTATTTATAGCAGGACTTGCAGTAAATTAGTGTGTGATGAGCTCTCAGATTGAGATTTGCGTTGGCCCAGTCCCACTAATGCAGCCTACGGAAAATCCCTCACAAAGTGGTGTCATGGGCTCCACCAACAGCACTCACAAAAACTTCCCTGTGTTCCTAAGATCATTCTCAGGCAGTTTTTGCATGAATTGGAGCAAAAGGTGTCATTGTCAAGGCCAATCTAGTCTTTATTAGTGCACGCTGGCTTTCATTAGAAAAAGCTTTTATTGCCTGGCAAATAATCGCATCTGGGAGGTCTGATAGGGAAAAATCACTGCCTAAAATCACGTTAATCAGAGGAATAACAAATTAATGGACTCACTTTCTTTTCCTAAGTTGGGCTGGACCTCATTAGTAAAGGAATTATTTCACTGTGAAGAAAGTTAACGGCTCAAACAAAAACTAGGACTCTTTTCTTGACCAAATGCACTTAAAGAACTCATCTCTGTCCTCATTCCCTTTTGCAGTAGAGCTGACTCGTCATTCCAAAGACAGATTTATGAGGTTGTCCTAACAGCTTTGTGTCATGGAACACAGCATTCGGGGACTCTACAAATGGGATCTGCAGGATGTATCTGGCAGGACCCAGCAGCAGGGGACCCTCAGGACCATCAGGAGAGCTGGGGTTGGACTGGGCCCCCCCAGAGTGGTTCCTCAGTGAGGTTCCCCCATATGGAAATCAAGAGCTGGGAAATCTCTGGGTGCCTGAGATGGTGAGTGCATGTGTTTCTCAATTTATATGATCCTCCCCTGCCTTTCAGCAATCCCTTTCTGCTGCTCCCACGGCCTTCCCTTCTCCCATCCACCCCAGTCTCACACCCACGGGAATTCATTCTTCCCTTGGTTTCACCCAGCAACTCTGCTCTCCTGGCTCTGTGTGACACCAGGAGACTCCCGTCCCTCCTGGAACATCTAAAAAGTGTTGGGGACAGCAGAATCTTGAGCTTCCTGAGGGAACACAGGATTGGGTTGGACATGAGGTGCTGGATTAGCTCAAGGAAAAGCCAGAGCTGGGTCCAGGTTTGCGTGGCCCTAAACTCAGGGACATCATGCTTTCTTTTTTTTAATAAGGATGGTTTCAACAATGGTTTCATCTCGGTATGAGTTGGGAAAGTCTTTTAACATCTCAGCACTTTTCACTGGGGTGGAAAATGGTTCCTACTGGGCTCTAAAAATGAGTGGAGCTTGCTGTGCCTCCCTAGTCGTAGTATTTCAGTGAAATGATGAATCTCGTTCAAACCAAACCAAACCAGGCAACCAACCAAAACCAAAAGAAAACCCAAACAGATGAGAAATAAACAAAAGAGAGGATGAAGATGGCTGGTGTAGGATGCCCCCTTTTTGCTGCAGAATATCTTGCTGTGGAGCAAGACTCTCCAGGCTCTCTTCTCAAACACTGGCCGACCCTAAAAATGCTTTTTCTTTGTTTGGTTGGGCCATTTAAAACCCACCCAGAGACCTGCACTTTCAGGCACCTGAGGAACCTTCAAGTAGAAGAAATGCAGAGGAGAAACCTCAGCTTTTGGCAGAGGGGTCTTTTTTTAGTCAGATCTAAATTACAATATCAGTAACCTGAGCTCTTTTAAATAATACTCCAACCACAGGAACCACATGTGCAGGAGAAAAGGTTGCTAATTTCTCAGAAAAGTTTCTTGTTTCGGTTTTTTATTTTGTTGTTGCCATAAGATTTTGCTGTTGGGTGAGTAGGGGAACAAGGTTGCTCTTATTGTTACAAAATAAGAACAGAAGAAGGCAATCTGACTTCTTTTTCTTCAGCTATCCAGTGATATCAAAAACAGTGTTTAGAGTATTCCCAGAAGGAGAGGGGCTGTGGTCACCTGCAGACCCTGGGAACAGAGGTTGTTCTATCGAATTTATGGCAGAAATTCCTAATGCTGGAGAAGAGAAGACATCTTAGACCTTCCAGAGCCTAAAGGGGCTCCAAGAGAGCTGGAGAGGGACTTTGGACAAGGGTCTGGAGGGGCAGGACAAGGAAGAATGGCTTCCCAGTGCCAGAGGGCAGGGTGAGGAGGGATATTGGGAAGAAATTGTTCCCTGGGAGGGTGGGAAGGCCCTGGCACAGGGTGCCCAGAGAAGCTGTGGCTGCCCCTGGATCCCTGGCAGTGTCCAAGGCCAGGCTGGATGGGGCTTGGAGCAGCCTGGGACGGTGGAAGTTGTCCCTGCCCATGGCAGGGGGTGGAATAAGACCTTGAAAGGGACAGGAGATGAATCAACAAACTCAGAGTGCAGAAACTGCAAGACTAGAATGAGACTTGCCAAAACTCGAGCTGAGTTACAACTTGCAAGTATATTTTAAATAAAAAATCTTAGGTCACACAGACAAAAAAGAAAGCAAGTTGGATGAAATAAAAAACAAATGTAGTTGGAGAAAAAAATTACTTCAGTTTTCAATAAAGAGGCTGCTGCAGGACACAAGGGCACAGGAACAATCACTAATGGGCATGAGATTTATAAAAATGGAAATTTCAGCATCCAAGGTGAAAGCAAAACTGAAAGAGCTTTAATGCACTGAAGCCAGGGGGAACAAATAATCCAACCCAGACTCCTGAAAGAACTGGCACACGAAATCATGAGTCCACTCTCCGGGATTTTTACTACATAAATCGAGCAGAAAAAATGACAAGCCCAGTTCTCCTATTTTAAAAAAGAAAGAAAGGATCCGGGCAGCTAGAGACATCAACGGTATGCAAAGCTCAGAATAAATTTGCAAGGAAAGAATAATTAAAGACCCGAAGGTAAATGGAAAATCGGATCAAATATAACAAATAAAACACTTGGATGATCCTGACGAGGGAAGTAATAGAAGCAGAATGGAATGTGATAGTACAAAGTGCAGAGCTGTGCACGCTGGGAGTAATAACAGGAATTTCTGCTTGGAGCTTGGGCCTCATCACTTGGAAATGACAGAACAGGAGAGAAAGTTGTTTCCACTCATCTGCCACAGGGGATGGGGAGCTGCCAGCATGGTGCAGCTCTGGAAAAGGCTTATCCCAGGCAATGTTTTTCCCACTAGGAATGGGTGAATGTGAGTACTGCATCCCTGCCCAGGTGTGACCACATCCAGGAGCTCTGCAGCCCTCTCACCCCTTGAAGGACAGTGATGGGAATGGGCAGGGAAAGGCTCTGGAAGGGGCTGAGCTCATCTGCCCGGAGAGAGGAAGGGTTGGCCTGTGCAGGAGGAACAAACAATGACCAAAAGAGCCCTGAGTGCAATGAGAGAAGGGGGAATAAACAGGGAGGAGGGAGAAAACTACTTAAGCTAAAGGACTGTCTTGGAACAAGAACAAATGCAGCATGAAGGCCATGAAAGCATTTGGGAAGTTACGAGAAGATTTTTAATAGAAGAGCAGTAATGATCTGGAAAAGTCTCCTGAAGATGAGGGGAAGGAGGAAATTAACCTTGGCTTGGAGAAGAGATGGAGACATTCCTGGTGGGCTTTGTGGTGTGGATGCTGGAGGTCTTTTCTCATCTTCTGGGCTTACAGCTGGGGAGGGGGATGTGAAAGAAGGGGATGGGCAGGACGTGAAAGGTGTGGCTCAGCACAGCCAGACTTGCCTGGGTGCTTCTCCTGGAGGTGCAGCAATGATGGTCACCACTCAAGTGCCTCTAGGATCTCTGAATGTTCAACCTTTCACGACTCCCTTGGGAAAATCACCTGGTTTGTGGCAACTCTATTATTCCTTTGCCACTGAAGTAATGTTTTGGGTGTTAATGTTGATGTTTGTACAGACAAAATAAAACTGAAAGTGAGGGAAAATAGAACTGCCAGTAGATTTTCAGTTGAGAGACAGGAATGCCAGGCCTGGGCACTATTTACCTGGAAGGGCAGGGCTGGGAAAGGCCACTCTAACCTCCACAAGCACCTGCTTTCACCCAAGATATTGGTGCTTGGCTGTGGTGTTTCTAGAAGCTGATGCTGCAGCAGAGGGGATTCCCCATCACTTACTGGGTAAAATGTTGGTCCCTTCCAGAAGGGCTGTGCTTTGAGACTGGACATCAATCCATCAGCTTTCTCTGTGTGAATATTAACTCAGCTTTCACCCCCTTCCACAGCTCAGACTCAACTCCATGGACAAAGAGCCTAAACCCACTCAGAGCTGTATCTAGAAGTGCAGGTTGGGCACATCTCTGCAGGGCCCTTGGCAGCTCCTGGGTGTTGAGAGTGTTGATTGTGCAGGGAGGAGCTGGGAGACCGGTTCAGCTCTCACTTGCACTTCTGTTGCTCTGGCTGGCTTTCACGGGGCTCTTCCCCATTCAAAATACACCACTGAGACATGGGCAAGGTTATCGGTGCTGCTGCTGAAGCAGGAGGCAGAGCAGAGCCTGGACTTTCAAGTATCACTGGAATCACTGATCAGCTGAGATGAGGACAGCATAGCTGGACACGCAGGATGAACCCCTTGGAGCGTTCCCATGGACTTAAGGAACATCCACGTTCCATCTGTTAGTTGCTGGCCTGTGAAATCAGAAAGTGCTGCTCTCCATCATCACTGGAGCCACTATTTAAATTCACTTGGATCACAGAGTAATTTTTCCACTCTGTTAAAGGTTTCTTTCGCAAGTGCCACTCCATGTCTCTTGATTTGATTTCCTTGTACCTTTTTTAATCCATTTTTAATAGGCTTCCAGATTTTTAATAGCTTTAGAGATTTCTTTTCTCCTTCATGTCTATGTTGTTGATTGTAAGACTGGCTTTTGGATGTCTCCTTTCTTTGATACCTCGCTTGCCTGGGTCGTCTTTGCACTTATCCTTTAAACATATTCGCAATGTACTTGGTTTACTTCATTGAGCATTTTTGAAAGCATTGCCTTTGCTTTTCCTCTCAACTCTGTTATCTGAATACATCTTAGGTAATTAATCAGCTCCCATTGATCTGAACATAAATTTCCAGATTTTTCAGACATTCATTACATGTGCTGAATAGAAGTGAGAGTGGCTGGATGAGAGAATTCATACCTGACAAACAGCCCATCCAGATCTGAGCTGTTCC
The DNA here is from genome assembly GCF_017639235.1 of Corvus kubaryi. Classification (NCBI taxonomy): domain Eukaryota; kingdom Metazoa; phylum Chordata; class Aves; order Passeriformes; family Corvidae; genus Corvus; species Corvus kubaryi. The sequence continues at coordinate 11,753,928 of NW_024580668.1, read as the reverse complement.
TTCTCCTTGTGCTCTTCTCATTGAGTAGCTCGGGGCGGGCGGGAGTGATGTTTTTCAGACAGCTGTGAGTGAGAAGCAAAAGCTCAGAATATAAATTCACTCTCTTAAGGGCTCTTCTTTCCACTTCCTCTGGATCAGCAGCCATTTCTGAATCTGATATGACCGGGATTAGCTGGTCCTAAGAGCTGCAGTTTCATTCCTAAGCTCACTTTCTGTTTAATACATTTGGATCCCAAAGCACAGCGTGGCCAGGGGGAGCTGGACTGGGTGATCCCGAGCTCCCCTCACCCTGCACAGACACTTGGCTTGCTGCGAGCACCAGTTACCTCCTCTCACCCTGAAACCCAGCCCGTGGCTCTTCATATGTGCCCTGAGAACTGAGGACAGGTAGTAAAAGACAACATTAGATCCAAATTAAAGGACATGGGTGGAGAGGCAGGAAATCATGCCATGGCTTTGTCCCTACATGTCCAGTGTCGTGGGGGAGCAGGTGGCCAAGGAAGAAAAACGTGGATATGATCACTGTGTGATGGTAGAAGTGCAGCCACACAGCAAAGCCACAGAGCATTAACATGAGGGGCTCAATGACCACCTGTGTAATCTCAGGGGACCCTGGTCTAGGTTTTTCATTGAGTTATAACTCATATCAAGCTGCATAATAGTATCCTCCTTGCCACTATCTTCAGTACTCCTGGAGGTGCAGGATTTCCTCAGAACTGGGTTAAAAAGCAGCCCCAGCCCTCACATGCCTGAACCAGCTGCTGCCACCTTTACCCCAAGCACAATCACCCATCCCAATGACAGTGAATTCAGAAAAGCCACTCCTCTGTCACTGGAACTTCCCAGAGCATCTCCCAAGTAGTGAAGGCTACTTGTTAGGGGAACATTTCCTGCATATTTAAAGAGCTTTGAGCTCTATATGCAGGTACCTAATTGGGCTTCATATCCAAAAGTGCAATTAATGAGTTCTGTGCTGCAGAGCAGGGCAGGAATAGCGCTGCCTCCCTCTTAGTGCTTTGTGTGCTCTCATGCTGTGAAGAAGGAGGGAAGTATTGGTAAGCAGAATGAAAAAAAATGTATGAATTGCACATCTCAGTGAGTGGCCATGAATGACGAAGGCTGTGGGCAGGGCATGGATCAGACAAACTCGTCCTGCAACAACTCATCCTCATCTCCCTGGCAAATCACAGTGGAAGGTGTTTGCAATGCAAAGAGCTCCATTTAATCAAATCTCTCCCTCTCTGTGGATATATTTATTTGGTCACTTGTTAGTTTATCCCCACACTTCGGTTTCAGTTGGGAGATTTTCAGAGCAAGCTAAAAACCAGCATGAAAGAAGGGTGTTGAAACTACATCTGAATTAAAACCTAATTATTTCTGCTAGGAAAACACAGCTCTGTATCAAAGAGAGTGGAGCAGTCCAGGATGGCCAGCACCATGTTTCAGAAGGATAATTTTTTCAATGCTTAGTTATTATTAACTATATCTCTTATTCATCCTGTCTCTTGATCCTTTTTCCCAAAGCATGGAATTTGCTCATGCAGTACAACTGTCTATCAGAAATCACTGTTGCAAACTGATTTCCAGTTGTCAGGCCCAAAGATATTTTTATTTTAGTCAAATATTCTGTTCCACTAATTCAGTCAGCTCACCCACAAGTTTAACAACTGCTCTGAAGAATGTGCATGTGAATATGATTTGCCAGTATTCCTGCTTTTTGAGATGGGCCATGCCTGGTGTGTGCATGAGAATGATTTAATATTTAAAGGGACTGAAGGGGATTTGAAGAATCTTCACAGCTGAAGAAATTTGTGAAAAATCTCCTTTCTGGTTTAAAATGGATTAGAAATATGGGTTCGGTTTATTGCTGCAGACTCAGTTTTCCCAGTGTTCAAGGCAACCTAGGGAAAAATTTTATTTCATCATGCAGTATGGATCTAATCCTACAAGGTCTCAAATAACCAGGAAAAAGCCACTGAAAATAGCAGCATGGCTCCTGTGCATGGCAATAACATGGTTGTACAGGCATTGGGGAGCAGAGACTGGACTGTTCAACACATAAAATCAAACCACAAGCATGAGCTGGGGGAAAGGCTGCTCAGGACCTAAAGGCAGCTTGTGGATGACTCTTGCCTCATGCCCATCTCGAGCCCAGCCTCACACGAAGGAGCGGTTCCTGCCCTCTGCAGAGTGGTGATGCTGCTCCTCTCCTCAGCCCTGGGGGCACCTCTGGGGTGCCGTGCCCAGCTCCGGCTCCTCAGCACAGCAGGGCCAGGGAGCTCCTGGAGCGGGGCCGGCGGAGGCTGCGCAGCTGAGGAAGGGCCTGGAGCAGCTCCGTGCCCAGCACAGGCTGAGGGAGCCGGGGCTGCTCAGCCTCGAGAGGAGCCCCAGCTGAGAGGGGCCCTCAGCCCTGGGTGTCCCTGGCTGCAGGGAGGGCTCAGGGCAGGGCCCGGGCTCTGCTCCGGGGCCCGGCAGCGGCCCCAGAGCACCGGGCAGGGCCTGAGCCCGGCAATTGCCCTGCCCAGGAGGCAGAACTGCTGCCCTGGGCAGGGCCAGCCCTGAGCAGAGCCCAGAGAGGGGCTGGAGTCTCCCTCACTGGAGTTATTCAGGAACTGACTGGACACAATCCTGTGCCCTGTGCTCTGGGATGGCCCTGCTGGAGCAGGGAGGTGGAACAGATGAGCCCACTGTGGTCCCTTCCAACCTGACCCATTCTGGGATTCTCTGCTGTGGGTGGAAGGAGCTGAGTGTCCCTCTCCACCACACTGGGGTCCCCTTGCCCATCCCTCAGGAACTCCGTTTTTCTCTGGCTCATGCAGAGTCCTATTCCCTGGTCTCCATGTCCTCTAGTCAGCTTAGCAAAAGCCCTCCACTGCATATGGTCGGATTGCAATTTTTGAATACTTGTAGCGTGGGCAAATCAAACCCAATTTCCTGCAGTACAAAGCCCTGCACTGCTCCCCAATGAGGGCTATTTTCCTGCCAAATTGCGTCTTTCAATCCACAGCCAATTCAGCTGTAGAGCTGCCAAGAAAAAAAGGTCAGAAAGACTTAAAAAAAAAAAAAAGAAGGTATTTTCCTCTTTACTGTATTCAAAAGCAGATCTCCTAATTCTGCACAAACTTTCAAAACAAGGGAGAAATCACTGTGGGATAGGTGCTGATTATAGGCAATTTCAGCCCAAAGGACAACATTTTGCAAGCTTATTAATAGGACCTGAAAATAACAATTTCTAATGTGGCCAATGCTGGAAACACTTTCCATCTACCTCGGTTCGTATGAAGACCTGCTCCAGTGAGGCCAGTGGAATTATGCAGATTTGGGGCCTTCCTTACTGGAGTTATCACTGCTGCTTGTACAATATTTTACATACATCAGTTTTACTTGAAGGATTTGTCCATGAGTATTCGCTTAGCCACATACCTTATGAGATGAAAATGCAATAAATGGGGAGATGGGAAAACCATCTCTCCTTTTCTGTACGGGGGATAAAGACTGGACTGGGAGGTGATTTGAGCCAACAATAAAATATGTAGAAAGAGCAGAGTGATGGAAGATTTTAAGTACCCAGGCAGGGAGTAGAGGACATTAGGGAGAGAATGCTAGCTGGAAGCTTGTTTATGGAATTGGCATGAGATTGGATTTTAACTTAGTGCATGGAGCAGCTGAAAAGGAAGAGAGCTACATGACATGTATTAAGTGCACTACATGGAAGGGGTTTGAAGACAAGCTGTACTCCAAGGAAGATTGTCTCGGTTTTGAAAGACAGGTGTCTGCTAAGGAAGGCAGAGGCCC
>NW_024580668.1:11687905-11750123 GCF_017639235.1 Corvus kubaryi | reverse complement strand
AAAAAAAAAAAAAACAGACTAAACTAAAACCCCAACAAAGATGTTCTGCCAAACATCCCTGTCCACCGTGGTAGGCTTAGGATAAGGGAAGATTTTGAAGCAGGAAACTTGGAGAAGTTTCATTGTCTGCCGACAGGTGCTCAAACAGCAGGTACAGAAAGCCAGCACTGCAGTTCAGGGTCACATGAAATTGTATGTAAAGTTTTATAATCCAAATCCCCCAAGCACCTGCAAACACCCAAATCAAACACATCTCATGGGTGTGAAGGCAACCCCAGCGCAGCCAGGGGACAGGGCAGGTGAGGGAAGAGCCTCTTCTCCTACAGAAACTGTGAAGTTTATTGTTGGTTGAGGTGAGGGGAAGAAAAGACTTGTGAAAACCACAGAAGGCAGCCACAGAAGCAGAACAGGTGATGGAGGAATCCATGTGGGAAGGGGTGAGAGACAAGATCCATGCTGCTGCCTGGGATTTGCTGCCGCACAGGGAGGGATTTCCATGCAAGAATCACAAAATTCCCTCCCCACAACAGGTATTCATTTTCCAAAGGAAGGAGCCTGGGGAAGTGGGATTAAAACATTAAAATGGTTCAGCACAGTGCGTGAGCAGGTAATTAGTGCTGTTAAAGGAAGACAAGGAACCTGGATTGCTGAAGGACATCGCTGGGTCCTGAGGAACCTCCAACTCTGGAAGATGTTTTGGGGCAGTTCCCTCTATGTTGGCTGCTATTTTGGTACTAACAGTGCACAGGGCTGATGGCTGCTGTCCTGAGCTCATTTATGTAAGGTCAGGGTGGGGAACACCAGGAGCAGATGTGGCACCTGGGGGTATGGGATAGTGGTGGGCTTGGCAGTGCTGGTTAACAGTTGAACTCAATGACTTCAGAGGTCTTTCCCAACCTAAATAATTCTATGAATAATCCCCCCTGTGTAGGAGGGGATCTGACCTCATGGCAGAGATAACATGCTTGTGTCAAGGCTGGAAAACAGAGACTTCTCTGAGACATTGGTGGACTGAAGTCTGGAAAGTTTTCACTTGTGGCTGTCTCCCCCAAGCTCCTGCTGTTCTGAGCTGGGGAGGTGACAGCAGTGGGTTTACAGTGCTGTGGGACCTGGAGAGGAGCATCCAAGCACAGAGGTCTCCAGCAGTGTGACCCTCCAGGACCTTGCTTGATTCCATTTCTTCCTTGTTCCCTTTCTTAGCTCACAGATTTTGTTTGCTCTTTGACAGCTTCTGCACACCACACCAGGCAGATGCTCCCATCGCATTTCACATCCATGATGAGCTTTTATTGGGCAGTTACAGTCAATTAAAAACCCATTAATGGACATAAATAGTCCAGATTGTCCCTTCCAATTCCCATTACTTTGCCTTTTATGCACCAAATTCGTTCAGCCACCGCACTGCCCCATCATGGAACTTGTGGAATTTCCTAACCGAGCATTCGACACTTGATCATTTCACGTCGTTTTGTATTTATCCACAAATTTTCTTTTCACTGCCCATGCACTGAGATGAATGCTCAGGCATCCAGGCTATTAATAAATACACTTGATAACAATGGTCCTCGTGTGAGCCATTAAGACACTGCAGTATTAATAGCCTTTCCTTTTGGAGAAGGACTATTTATTCTTCCCCTTTTCCTTTCTTCAGGCTGGAGCTGATCGAATTGTTCATTGTGAGTAATCTCCTTGGAGAATATAGTTCTCATTTCTCGATGAAAATCATTCATTAATTCATCCTGTGAACTTTATCCTGAGATACTCAGCCTTTTGCTTTCACTCTTTGCTCGTTGTTACTCACTTGGTCTTGGTTCACCTCTGTGTTGGAGCACGGATGCTCCAATATACCTTGATGCTGAGATGATTAAGCAAGGAATGACAGGCAGCCAGGAGCCAAAATTTTATTTCTTCTGTGACTGAGTCAGCCTTTAGCAAAGGTATAAAACTTCAGAGGCCCTTGAACTTTTTTTGAATGGCCAAGTCGTCGGTTTGTCATGAGAAGCCAACTTCATTACTCTGGTGGCAAACCCATGGGTGCTCTCAGCGTTCCCTATTTCCAAACCACAGCAGCCAGGTCCTCCTTGGACATGGAAGCCCCTTGGGCAATTTCCTTGTATTTGCAAGCACATTTTTGGGTGAGAATCACCATTACACAAGAGTCAAGAGGTGTCGGGTGACAGTGACCTCAGGAACCAATTTTACCCTTTTTGCTCCCATTTCTTTACACTTTTCCCACTTCCCACAGCTGGATTGAACCAGGAACCCCTTGACACCTCTGAGCATTCAAGCCCAGAAATCACTATTCAAAAGTGAGCACCTGTTTCTATTCATTTCCTCGATGCTCCATACACACCCTTCCCAAAACCCACATGGATCATGCTGTTTGCCTGCTCCTTGGGAAAGCCCATCTGCTACATCTTCTCACATTACCTCTGCTGATTATGGAGCTTATTTTAAGGGAAGAGGCTGGATAAAATCTGTCCCCAGCACGCAGATAGGCCCGAGAGCTCCAGATCTGCTGCAGTTCATTTCTTTCCCTGAGTAACTCAGAGCACCAGTTGGTAAGAATTTATTTGCCACCAATAAACTATAATTTCCCAAACTGCCAAGAAAAGCAAGGTTAAGAGAATCTTCTATTCACTAGGATTGGTGCTGTCTGAGCCCTAACAAGGGAAATGACTAATAAAGAGATAACCTTAATTAATGGCAGAGTAAGTGCTGGACTTAAAGGCTCAAATTCCGGCAGCTTTTCAGCTCACATTCATATAAATTATTATATGTCTTTGCATTTGGATGGTGGTTTGGGATGATCAGCATCTTGAGTTCAAGAGCCTTTAGGCTCCCAAAGCTGACAGTTTAGGCCACAGCTCTCAGAAAAAACAATGGATTGTTGATTCAGCAATAACCAAGCTCAGCACTTGTGGCCCCAAATTATATTACAAGACAAGCCAGCACCTGTGAAAAACAAAGGAAAATCTCCTCGTGATTCCAGTGGGATGTAATCTGAACATTTATTAACCAGCATCCTCCCGTGTTGATTCACAAATCAAAATCTGTCCCAACTAATTAGAAATGTGTATTGTCAAATTATTATTATTATTATTACAAATTTGATTAAAAGACCGCACCTCCAAAACTTACAGTTTAACCATAAACCACAGGAAAATAAAATAGGGGGTAGAGAAAGAGGAGGGAATACAACCATACAGTGTGATTTAATTGGTTAATGTGATAGATGGTGGTTTTAATGCACCCAGGATTTGTGGTTTCCTGCCAGGGGAAAGGAAGTCTTCAGGATGGATTTGCAGAATGATATCGAGGTGGTTTTGAGGATATTTCTGAAGACAACTACATAAAACAGAGAGGTCAAGTTAATTGTGGTTCCCAAGGTCTTCCTTTCTCTTGCCAGCTACAGATGCTCTTGGTGGCTCATTGAGTAGGACATGTCCAAACTCTGCACCTCCCAAAAAAATGAGATGGATCTCAGGCAAGACCATCCAAGGCAGAGAGAGGGACATGCTGAGTGGGTGTAGAAGAAAAGGCTGTGCTGCTCTTTGTGGGCAAGAAATGGCCAAAATGGGCATCCCCATGGATACCCTGGAGGAGGAGGCAGTGTCCTGACCAATGAAATGGAAGAGAAGTTGTGGAGCCAGGAGAAAAATCCCAACAAGGAAATGCAAGGAGACAAGAATTGAAGGAGATGAACTTGTTCCATGCTGACAAGAGAGGGCTGTGACTCATCCAGCAGAATAAAGGTGGTGTCCTGCATCAGAAGGAGGAGGACTTTTGTGTTGCTGAGTGTTTTTTTCTGATCAGAAAGGTTTCCATCAATATCCCCTTCTCATCAACCCCAATCTCCAGCACAGCCATCCATAACTCTCAATCCCAGTCAGCCCTGGAGCTCTCTGCACAAATTCTCATTCAGGCCAGAGAGTGATGTGAAAGACCTTTGAGAATTCTGAGAGATTTAAAATGTGGAATCCACTTTTCTCTGGGCTTAAAAATCCCTTTTTTTTTTGTGCTAAAAAGACTTCATATAGTCCTTCTAACCTTGCACTTTCAGGGGCACCAAGTGTAGCTGGATCATTTTAGAATAAGAAAAGCAAAGACAAGAGTGAACAGGAGCTGACTTACTATTTAAAGAATTTAATTTTCATTTTGAGGAAAGTGTAAGTCTAAATTTGCTGTTATGTAACAAACTGCATTAAAAGCAATTGCTTTTGAAAGTACACTATTGAACTTTGAAATTACTGTGATAATGCAGCTTTAGTCTGTGAATGCTCCAGTCTGAGAGGAAGCACAACAGCGGCCTTTGATGAGGACATGAATTTGTTATGACAGGCTAATTTTACAAATCCAAGGCTGCCTTACGGCAGAATTATAAAGATATATATTAAAAAACCCAAAAGCTCAAGAAGCAAGAAATGTATCATTGCTGCTGAGAAAATGTTCTCGCACATTCAACTCCCACAGGTCAATTCAAGGTAGGATCCAGCTGCCTTTGATAGCTCAGGGAGCAAAATATTGTGAATACTGGGCATGTTTAGACTGATTGGTGACTTCACGTTTGATCCGTGCCTGGTGTGTGTCTGGGAGTGCTGTGATATGAACTGCCTCACATAAACAGCCAAAGACAGATCTTGGGGAAAAAGCAATGAGGAAAAACCAAAACAATCTACACAGCTGGGGGAGTGTCCACCTCAGCCAGAGTCACCAGCGAACAGGAACAGTCTTCCAGTACCTAAAGGGAACCTACAGGAAAGCTGGAGAGGGACTTTCTGCAATTAGTGATAGGACAAGGGAGAATGGTTTTAAGATGAAAGAGGATAGATCCACTTTGGATATTAAGAAGAAATTTTTCCCTGTGAGGGTGGGGAGGCCCTGGCACAGGGTGCCCAGAGAAGCTGTGGCTGCCCCTGGATCCCTGGCAGTGCCCAAGGCCAGGTTGGACAGGGCTTGGAGCAGCCTAGGACAGTGGAAGGTGTCCCTGCCCATGGCAGGGGGTGGCACTGGATGACTTTAAAGATGCCTTCCCACCCAAACCATTCTGGGACACTATGAACTGTGGGAAGCACATGGGAGGGAGGAGAAATCATGTGGTGGGGCCCTTATGGGATGCTGCTTGCTCCTGTGAAGCTCTTGTGACCAAGGACTGACTAAAACACCTCCCACAATATTTGAGGAAAAGGCAAACAGAGCTTTGGGGCTAAGGAAATCCTCTAAGGACCGATGCCATGATGCACTCAAGTCTTTGCCACTGATTTTGTCTGGTGCTGTATCAGCCAGCGGCCAAAGGAGCCCAGTTTGTGCTCCTGACGAACTCTGTAAGGCTCCAACACTCTGCCAGTGACTGAGGGAGCTCTTACAGCAGCTCACACCTCAGTGTCACTGTGTAAATCTCTCCAGCCTGTCACTGATGGAAGGGTCTATGTGACAGGTGTCACCCATAAATCCCATTTAAATACATCCATTACCACACACTGTATCACTCACAATCACCCATGAAACGTCTCTTTGGAGTCAAGAAGCAGACAAGGATGATTTAGGGCCATTTCGCTGGTGTGATGGGATTAGCTGGATCTTGCAGCTATTAGGATGTCAGGCCCAACGCTGGCCCCAGAAGGGATGAGGGAGAGCAGGCAGAGACAGCTCCAACAGCAGCTTCCCAGGAGCCTTTCTCACACAGGCTGGATCTGCTTCAAAATCAGACTTTAAAACTGGCCCCAGATACTTCAAAACCCACTTCCCATGGGACTATACGCAAGAGTCCTGCAGGTGCCTTAATTTTAGAGCCAATGAAACCTTTCTCTGGCTTTCTGTCATCATTTCCACCTTGGCAAGTGGAGTTCACATAGCTCTACACACACACACACGAGCACACAGAGTTGTGCCTGAGACACAGACAGAAGGAGGCTTTTTGCCACTCAGCAGGCGTTTCTTTTTCCCAATTTCTCCTCCAAAAGGAGCAGGCAGCTTGAGACATCAACCTGCTCCAAATAGAAAATTGGTGACTCATTTAATTCAGAATAACATGAGAACATCTGCAAAACAGGGCAATTTCAACAGGCAAATGTTTATTGGGAAACATCAGTGCTAGCTGCTGTTTCAGCTTGTGCTAGACAGGAACTGTGCTGAGAGAAGAGGCTGGAAGACACCTCAGATGAACAACTTTTTAAAGTTTTGCTGAGTAAAAGTAGAAGAGGAGATGTGCCTCCATATCCTGTGTCTGAGCAGTGTCAGACAGGAGCAGGTTCCAAGGAAGAAGAGCTGAGACACTCCCAATGCCACAGAGACACCAGTAGCTTCCTGGCACTGAGAAGAAGCTTCTGCTCTGAGCATTCTGCTCCAGTCCCAACACCAGGAGAACTTCACTCCCTTGTAGTGACTTTTCTCATTATCCACAGAAACATTCAGTCCTTTTTGCTGTGATGGCCTTGATAACAGCTCTGGCACTGGGATCAAGTGAAGAGCATTTGTATATGGCGGAGCAATTGGATGCAGTTGGGCCTGAATTAGGATCAGGCCCAAGCAGCAGCAAAAGGCAGCCAGAGATGATCTGAGGTTCATGGGCTCAGCTCTGCCTTGATTTTCCAGAAAGGGCGCAAGAAGGAAGAGCCATCACCACTTCTCCTTGTCCATGGTGCTGCTGGAAAGGGATCAGCTCTCTTAGTCAGGAGCAGGAGGAGATGAGACAGAATGTCAGGCAAGTGCAGGAGGAGAGGGTGTGGGTGAAGCGAGGAGCTGGAGGAGCACTGTCACTTTTAATGAGCAGGGTGATTATGTACTGGCAGCTGTTTGCAGATTAGAGACCAAGGACTTGGTCTGGGATAATTATCTCTCCCTGGAATTAGGAAATTTTTTCTCTTTTCTGTCAGGGAAAGAAGTGCTGGGCAGTGCCCAGCATCCAGACCTGCAGCCCCAGGAGGGGAGGCCAGTGGTGTCTCTTTCCCCCGCCCCAGTGGAGGAGGAGTCCTGTCCTCAAACCAGTCCAGAAGGATTGGGTTACAATCCATGGATTAAGCCAGTGTTCTAGGATGTCCTTAGCCCAGTGTGGAGTAACTCTGGCTTCCAGGCAGCTCCCTGCAGGATCCAGTGCTGTTTTCCAGCCTAATGACATGTTCTGAAAACTGGATGTTGGGATGATCTGCTACAGAGGTCACACACCTGCAAGAGCCAATGAGGGGTGAGGGCAAACATCAGCATTTCCAGAACTGCACCCAAAGGCTGTTTCTCCATCTCCCTTGAGATGGAAAAATAAGCCTGCTGTCTGCAGCTAAAAACTGGTATTAACAGCAGTAATTTACTTCCCCAAACAAAATATTTAGCTGCAGAAAATATTTCTCGAAAGCAATGCCATTGCCCTCATCTCTGCCAGCAATGCAAACTGCCACAGCAGTCATGGCACACAGAGAGCATTGCAACCAGCTCTTGTTAAAATCCCAACCTGACCCCATGGGTGGCGTGGAACTCTGGAATATGATCTTCCCAGCCTAAAAGTTTTAAGTTTATCAGCTCATCTATTGCCAAAAAAAGTGACTGGAAGGGATCTTTTAAACACACTTTCGTAGCAGGTTATGGGCGCTTGATGATCCATCTTCTGCTTTAATTAAAGGAGGTTAAATTGATTATTGGGGAATAGCCAGGGTGGCTGCAATTGTTTTCCAGTGCTGAGGCTGCAGTGTGAAAGTGGCAGTGGTGGTGGGAATGTTACCTACATGTGACCTCTTTCACTCATCTCCTCCTGGTATGAAAATAAATTATACAAAGGTCATAATGGTGATCTCCCCCACAGAGGGGAGAACAGCCTGGGCCAACTATTAAAGTCTTCATGCAAAAAAAAAAGTATTCCTAGCAAAATGTATTGCACCAGGAAGTTTAAAACCTTCCTCAGGCTGGCTTGAAAAGGTTTGTGGTGAATCCAGGCTTGCTCCAGATGGCCTTGCTCTTGGTACCGGATGAACACAGGAATTTGGGAACAAGACAATGCCTGCTGGAATGTCGTTGTGGATGTACTGCACATTTCCTGCTCTGGAAGGCAAAGCTGGCTTAAACTGAGAGTCAGACAGGATGGTCAGATAGCCCAGAGTGGTGCCACCACAGCTTCTGTGACAAGGGACAGTGGACAGCAATGTGATCTGTCCATCTTCTCTTTCTTCTATTAGGTACCACTTCAACACAAAATTCTTATATCACGGGAATTTTTTCCACTGAAAGCACAGCAGGTGCTTGGGATGGAGACCCTGAGACAAGGAATGGATCAGGCAGAGCAGAGGGGAGCAGGTGGCTTGGTGGGAGCCCATCTTTGTGTCCTCATCCTCCCATGTCCCACGAGTGCCAAGTGCTCACCAGGAGCAGCGTGCTCCGTAGGCAGCAGCAGCATTCCAGGCATCTGACTACAAACTGGGTTAAAAATTATTCTGCGGTCAGAAAAATTAATGTCTTGGAAAAATAAACAGGATTTTCTGAAGTGAGTGGGATAATCATAAATTAGACTCAATGGCAAGTGTTTCTGTGAGCACTGTGTGACACACTGAGCCAGCCCTCGGGGATTTCTGCCTTCCATATGCAGCAGTTCAGCTGCCTGCTGCTCCCTGCCCGCCCTCACAGACCTGCACAGGACATGCCAGCCCTGCTAGATGCAACTTCCCTGCATTTTAAAGGTGAGGGATCAGACCCCAATCCTGTTTGTGGAGTGTCCTGCACATGGCAAAGCCAAAAGATTCAGCAGGTTTTATTATGCCAGACTCCAGAGCTTGCCTGTTGGATGCCCAAGGAGTGAGTTGAAGGTGTAAGAGGAGCTCTGTGAGCTGGCTCTGAATCAGGCACAGGAGACATGGCCACACAAGTTTGCCTTTTAGCAAAAATCCCGAAGAGTGGGGCTAGAAGGGACCTCACAAAGTTAATCCCAAACAATATTACCTTCATATTTGTTCTTTCTGACAGAAACCTATCAAACTTATTTCTTTTATAATTCAGTACTGGACACTCCCATTTACATCCTCTCCCTCTCTCCCCAGCCCTGCTGGCTGATCCACCCCAGTGCTTCACTATCCTTGGAGTCAAAAGCCACTTTTCCTTAATTCTTGTCTGCATTCCTGATCCTTCCCAGCATGAGAGAAGCCCTTTGAATTGTCCCCTCTCCACCACAGACACAGAGAAGAGTTGGTTATATTCCTTTTCACAACTCTTTACTTGAGGAAATTTCCCCTATTTTTCCCCCTCTTCGACAGGTTTAATCACCTGCAGGTTCCTGGCTCCCCAGCAATCCAGAAAACTGTAGAAAATGGTCTAAAAATAATAGGGAAAAACCACTTTTAAAAGCTCTTCCCTTGTTTGGGATCCATTCCCACCCGGATGACAAGTTGTTGTGAGCACTGACGTGTAGGCGGAATTGGCAATGCCTGATGAAAATGCTTTTAATTGCCACACTCAAGTTATGATTTTGTAAAACAATAACATTTTGCTTGTCTGAAAGCTGAGTATTTATTATTCTCCAGCTGTCAAATATTAGTCTGATTACAAGCAACAGCCCTTGGATTTCTCTCAAAAGGCTAGGACGATCCTTTGCTAGCAACAGGCAAGGGGATACAGGTGCAGAGTGAATAATCTCTGTTTTTACATTTTTCCCGGAGTTGTTTTTTTTTAATCTGTCCATTCCAGGGCTCCAATCTCAGCTCTCTTTTAGGTCTCTTCTCTCCCAGACTTTCCTGGACAACAAAGGACACCTGGGGATCCACCAGCACTGGGGAACTCCTCTTACTTTTCCCAGGTACGCTCCTGTTGTACATCCCTTCTACATTTGTTTGTTTGCACCAGCACCAAACCTCCCTCTCCTTGAAACCCACTGCTACTTTAGTTCTTTCCTGTTACCTCTCATTTGGTATAAAATATGGGGCTAATGGGCACCGGAAAAGCCAAATTTTGCTTCTTGCAATCTGCAAAAAAGATATTTTGCCTCTTCTCCAACCTAAAAGGTCGGGGTGTCATGACTTTTCTCCCCAGTATTTTGAAGCTGACTGATTGGAAGAGGAACAGCCCCAAAACTTTGACAGATGGATGAATGGAAGCGCTGAGCCTGTGCTGTCAGGAACAACGAGGGCCAGGAACAATGTTGCAGCCTGATGGTATTGAAATCCTGGGGGTTTTCCTTTTCTGGTGCAAACACACTCACCTGGAAGGGGCCTTTCCACACAGGTCAGGAAATTTGGGGGTGGATGTGAAGCAATCACAGCCCCAGGGCTGACAGAACTCCAGGAGCATTTGGACAATGCTCTCTGACACAGAGTGGGGTTGTTGGGGTGTCTGTGCAGGGCCAGAATCTGGACTGGATGATCCTGTGGGTCCTTTTCCCCTGAGGATATTCCATGATTCTATAATGGGCCAGCCAAGAAAGCCAAGGAGTTCAATTCCAGTCCTGAACAGTAGAATTTGACTTATCTTCTTCCTTAGAGCACATCAGATCTTTGATGACCCAGAAACACAGCGAGAAACTGCTTAGAGGAGGAGTTTTTCTCTCCCACAAATATATGGCTCCTGCTGGAAAATAATTGGAGAGGAGAAAAATTAGCACAGGACATGATGCATGACAGTGTCTGATCTCAGAGAGGGAAGAGTTTGGGAGGAAGAAGAGTTTACATTTGTGAGGCTGCTGGGAGTGGTGGCAAACCCAAGTGATTTGCAAATTCCTGTCATGTTCAGTTAAATAAGCTCTTGGCCTCTTTGGTGCCTGACAAGAAATGTTCTGCCAGGAAAGCACGGGTGTGTTTTCTGTCTGTCACACACGCATGGACACAAAGGAGCTGCTTGCTTGCAGCATTTTCTCTGCATTTTGGTGTGTGAGTTGTGGGTTGTAGAGAAGAAGTGGTACATCATTCTCTTCCTTCTAGCCTTTAGCTACCAGGACAGCAAGAAACTCCAGGAGACTACATCTGCAGCCAGTGTGTACTGCAAAAGTGACCTAAATTACTATTAATTGTAGTGGCAGGACTAAATAGCTGTCCTCAGTGTGTTTACAACTGGAGAGACAAACAGTTTGTTCTCAAGGTAATGACAAACCAGTTATATTTTGTCTACAAAAGGACTGTTTGTTCCCTAAATACCTGCACCAGGAACTGTGTTTGTGAAAGAAAAACAAAATATCTTCATGAGCAGTCCCCTGCCTGGAGCTGCCCTCTCTGGGATGCTGGCTCTGCTCACCCAGCTCTAGTCAAAGCAAAAAAAAAACCAGATTCCGTTTTCTGTCAGGGAATGGGGACTTAGGAGCAAGCCTTGATCAGGTGAGAGATGTAAATATGTAAATAGAAAGCCACTTGGCTTGTTAAAGATTTCTGACATTGCCACAAATTTCTCAAGGCCTGTTAACCACCAAAACCATCCTGATCCCAGGGTTCAGCTGTCTCTGAGGTGCTGGCATCCCAGCAATGGAGGTTGGGTAGAAACTACAGCTGTTCTGAGTGGTGCCATTCATGGGCCAACACTGCTTTCATCTCTGATGGCATCTGAAAAAATCCCAAAATTAATTGTCCAAGAGATGTCCATTGAATCAAGAACCTCAGAAAGCCAGAAGAAAGAATGGCTGAGACCTCACCATTTCACCTTAAATTTCATCCGATCTGGAAACTCAGCTTCTATCCTGTCATCAAGGTGTCAGTAAGATTAAATTATTTTAAAATGTTTTTAGACCATGCCTGCAGACGTGTCTTTCAGAAAATGTTATTATTCTTTGGTTTTAAAGGTAGCTTGTGACCCAAATGCTGATACATCTTGCCTTTGCTGAAAACTCCAGCATGTGTCCATGCCTCACCTTTCCTGGATTGTCACTGAACACAAGAAAACCAGCTTAGAGAAAGAAAGAGGTAAATCTTTAAAGACTCAAAACTGAATTCACTGTCAGCTGTCTGTGTGTATCTCTCAGACTTCTATCAGAGACTGGGAAATTTATTGTGGCAGCTCTGATTAGATGGAATGAAATAATGCCACAGAGATGGAAGTGAGCACTGAAAATCTTTACCAGTGTGGTTTACAACCTCCTGCTCCCTGTATGAATGCACTTCTATGGACTCCACTGCAGATGGACCCACTTTCATCTCTCCAACCCATGAGACACCGCTCAGGGTCATGTTTTAATGCCTTGCCTACGTGTGGGGCTGCCTGGCAGGTGAGCATCTACAGCAAAGTTCAGGCTGTCGGCTTCCAAATATCCTGGCATGTTGGGGAAGATGAAACAGGAAAGCCTTATAAATATGATTGCCTGACAAAAGATTTTGGGAATATGAAAACTACAGGCAACATCGAAATGAAAGCCACTTTTGAAATACCAAGTCTTAGTTACTGAACAACTGGAAAACAATGGTATGGCCACTGAAGATAATCCCCTCTTGATTGAACAATACCCTCTGCTTGCAGGCAGGTCCAAGGGTCAGAGCAGACCCTACTAGCTCAGCAGAAGGGGTCCAAAGAGTAGTTTTTAGGAGTTAAGATGTAACACTCTATGGTAATATAAGAACTCTTATAGGCTGTATGTAAATGCTATAGGATTTGTATCTTGTATTAGATTGGTTAGTGACAATTAGAATATTCAGCACAGAAGATGATTTATTGTATTGTAACCAGGACTTCACATACTACTTCTTCTTCACTCTCATTTCTCTCTCTCTCTCTCTCTCTCTTTACTTACTCGCTTACTCTCTTGCTCTCCTGGGCCTGCTCAGAGCTGCCAGCTGCAGCTCTAAGCAGTGCCCCTGTACCCACGCCCTTTGCAATAAACCGACTGTTCCAAGATCTGACTTCAGAGATCTCTCGTCTACGCCCGGTCCAGACTGAACCCCAGAGCTCCCACACTGGCAACCCTCTTTCCCCTGCTGAATGGCTTTGTTGTGCTTAGTTGGCCCATTCCTCATTGCCAGGCTCTCGGGACCACATTCCATGCAGTCTGGGACGAGCTGCAGGCTCTTCTTCCAGGCTTGGGACTTGACATTCAGCAGAACTGTCACCTCCAGGGTGATGTGGAAGTCACAGGGCATGACACTCTTCAAGTGGGAAGATGAACGGGGTTGTGATGATCTCCATCATTCCCACAACTCCAGGGAGCTGGGATAGGGAAAAGGAGCAGCAAGCAGGACATACAAGAAGCTGGGACATGGGAGATGCACCAGCACAGGCAGCAGGTTGGTCTGTGAGATAAACAGCTCCTGTTCCCTGGATCTCACTGCTCCCAGCAGGGCTCTGCATTTCCCCTTTTCAACCCAGAAACAGGAGGAGATTCTTCACCTGGATTCCCACATGGGATGATCCATGAAGACAACATTATCAATCACCAGGAAAGCTGCTCTGCTGAGCTCTATAAATAAACACCTTCTTCACAGCCTCATACACCAGGCTGCTGGAGATTATTTCTGCCAGAGGTCTTCAGTGTTTCCTTAGCATTAATTCTCTTTTTGAGAGTGATTCACCTTGAACAGTGAACATTTTCTCGAGTATCTCGTTCTGATCAGAGTGTTCCCCCCGACCTTATAATCTGCAGCTCTCCTGATGCCTTCATGGCACCTGGTTATCCCAACACAGCAGGACAGTGCTGGATCGATGTGCCATCCAGGATCAGGAGTCTTCTGGGCTTTCTGGGAAACCCTTGCTGCTGTTCGTAGAACAGTGTGATTTCTTTCCTCCTTACTGCAAAGTACAGGCTTACAGACCCCTCACTACTGCCTGTAATTAAAAAAAAAAATCCCTCCCTCAGTCAGGCCCAAATCTTTAGAACTTGTGTTTTGTTTCTTTTTTTTTTTCCTCCTTTCCAAAGTTGCCTCTTTTGCAGAAAAGAGCTTTGCTTTTCTCCATTCTGATGGGCTGTCCATATTCATCCTTCACGAGTCTTTTCAGGTGCATTCCTTTGAAACCAGCAAAAATTTAGTACAAATAATCACCTTTTGCATTCCTAACAACACCTTCCTGGGAAAGAGGGGCTGGACTTGTTCTTGCTGCTGCTTCTCCTTGGACTGGCTTTCCAAAGCAGATTGCAGTGGTCTGGGTCACTGGAGTTTCCCAGCAGAGCTATTGCAGTGTTTAGGTCTCAATCTGTAACCTTCTAATGAGCACTCAATATGTATTTAGGACCCTTCCTTTCATTTCCTGTTTTCTACAAGAATTTTGGCTACCTTGAACGTGAAAACCTTGCAAGTTCATAGCTCTTACTGAGAAGAAATGCAAAGCACTGAGCAGGACTAGCAGAGTTTATCAGTTCTCTCTCTGACTTTATAATTTGTTTTCCTGAGCCCTGTTTTCATTGTGGTCAAAAGAAAACCTTGAACTAGTTTGGTTTTTTTCTAAGAAGCAGAGACTTGCTGGCCTTGCACAGCCACATTTACCTTGCAGACTCAACTTTTCCAGTATTTGCCCAGTTTTGACCTCTCCAGTAACCTTCCTGACACCCAGCAGGAGCCAGGAGCAATTTGTGGGGAAAAAGAAGGAAAGCAGGGAAGAGCTGCAGGAATCACTCACAGGGCTGGGCTGGCAATTGTGGTGTCAGATGTTCTCCAGGGCTTGGTTAGATCCTCCCCAGGACACTGCAGTTGTGTGTGTTCAACAGAACCCTGTGATACTCCCTGGGATTTTATTACATTCCTACATTGCAGCATTTACCCACACAGGGAAACTGGGAATAACTGTGGCATTCAGATTCACATACAGCCAGGGAAAAGTGCAAATGCACATTACATGGAGAATTGTAACACCAGAATTACTTTTTTTTTTTGACTGTTGCAAAAGGAGAGAAGTCGTATTTGGCAAAGATATTTACTGGTTATATGCCATTACAACCACTGAAAATGTAAAGGTTTTCTGTGAATTTTCCACGAGATATTAAAAAAAATTCTTTGGAGAAGGACTTTGGACAAGGGATGGAACGACAGGACAAGAGAGAATGGCTTCCCACTGCCAGAGGGCAGGGTTAGATGGGATATTGAGAAGAAATTCTTCCCTGTGAGGGTGGGGAGGCCCTGGCATAGGGTGCCCAGAGAAGCTGTGGCTGCCCCTGGATCCCTGGCAGTGTCCAAGGCCAGGCTGGATGGGGCTTGGAGCAACCTGGGATAGTGGAAGGTGTCCTTGCCCATGGCAGGGAGGGGGTGGGACTGGATGATCTTTAAAGTCCCTCCAATCCAAACCATTCTGGGATTCCATGATTCTGTGTCTCCACCCCATCCTCCCCACTAACAGTGCTTCACCCTGAGAAATCAGGTGGGATTAAATCTGAAATTTACAGTCAAAATCTGAAATGGGGAATTCTGGTGTTTGTGAAGTACAGGCCATCCTGCTCTCACTGCCTCCCAAGCCCCCTCAACTTGAAATTTCCAGTCCTTGCCACATTCTGTGGCAGGCCAGACACAAGTACAGATAACATGAAACGGCACAGTGCATCGAATACTGGTCAGGAGTAGGAGGAATTGATTTCTGACTAATAAAGAAAATTCATTACCCAGACTGAATGAGTCAGAAGGAAATGAAGGCTGCAGTAAAGAGGGAGGATGGACTCATGCACTCTGTTATTTTGGGCTTGCTTGGTTGCAGAAAAGGCCTGTCTATGCAGCATCTCCATCTGCACAACCTTGGCCCGTGTCCTGTGGCATGGTTTCAGCTCAGAAACTGCTGCTGCTCTTCAGGGGGAGAGGCCTTTGGTGGAGACAGGACTTCAGCACGGTTTGTTCTCCCTTTGGCAAACTAACACCTTTTTAACACCCCCATCCCTCCTCAGGGCTGACAGAAGGGGTTATGGCTGTGGCCAAGCAGAGCCAGCATACACAGGGGACAAGGACAGGAAGGAGGGCGTGGATCCTCAGGGAGATGCTGAGAGATGCTGGTGACAAACGCCTGTTGCTCCTCCACTCCAGAGCAAAGCAGCAAGACAAGCCTCAGATATGCACTCAGGGGAGACCAGGTCCTGATCCTAGGAGCTGCCACCATGAGTGGATTTGGTTCCTGGTGAGGCTTTGCTGATGCCTTAGGTTTTAACTTTCATATTTTTCAACTCCTGCACTGCCTGGTGTGTAACTCTGCAGTTCCTTGTAGCCTGTTCACTTCTGCTCTCTCATGCTGGGCAGACATAACAAAGCCTCTCCAGGCCTGCTCTCCAAGGACACCCAGACTGTCCTAGGCCCAAAAAGTATAAACCAAAAGCCCTGAGAGGGGGGCAAGCTGAGGGGAATGACATCATTAACTGAAGCTTTAATTGGAGAATTAACACTGCAATGCAAATGAACCAAACCTAAAAAAGTGTGAAGAACTCGTGACCCGTCGTCCATCTCGGGGTCCATCTCGGCAGTGGCCTCTGGCTCCCCAGGGGTACCTTTGAAGGCCTTTCAAATAAATACCTGCCTTTATTCCCTTACTCCTGTCTAGTCTCTGCTTTTAGGTGGCCTCTTAAGGCATCATTACTTCCCCAACCACCTTGCCTGGCTCAGTGCGTGGGCTGGAGAACAAGACCAGACTGCCAAGGCAGAGGGATAACAGACCAGGACAAGGTTTGGGGTATGCAGGAACAAGAGTAACACTGGGATTTGTCCCGACCCGCTCCTCATGCTCCCTGCAGCCCTGCACTTCTCAGGGCAACCTCTGCGGGAGGCAGGAGGAGCAGAAGGGACGCGTGGGAGGGAGAAGATGCTGCAGTGAGCGCTGTGGGCTCGGTGGCAGCAGTGTGGGGATCACTGTGCCATCCAACACTGGGCACGTGTCCTGTCACCTCTGACTCCGGCAGGAGAGGTTAAGTTTTGTCAAGAGGCCATGGGATTTTTTAGCAGAACCCTCCTTTCCATCCCACTGAAGGCTCTCTCCTTGGAGGCATCTTCCCTGCCCCTCACTGCTGTTCATGCCAGGAGTGACGGCATCTCCCCTGGCAGGGAATGGTATCTTAGTCAGGAGCCTCCTTGTTTAGTCTTACAGCTGTCAATTAATCCCACATTTTTGCTATTCAGACTAGCTGTGGGTAGCAACATTTCCTGCTGCAGTGAAAATTTGTTGTGAATAAGAGCTGGAAGGGGAACTGCATTAATATTTGACAGCAGTTAGTGCTGAGGGAGCCTTTGCACTTCACAACCTGAGACCCAGAGGGGTTTCTCAAACCAGCAGTAGTTTAACGTCATTTAAACAAGCTTTTGCCACATGCAGCCCAGCTGGGGACTGCTGCTGGCCCAGGCACGCTTGAGCTGAGCTTCCCATCTTGGGCTTGTACTTCAGAGCAGAGATTTTGGGACATTGGGAGAATAAAAGCAGCTGATCACAGAATCATTGGATCACAGAGTGGTTTGTGTGGGAAAGGATCTTAAAGCCCATCCAGTGCCACCCCTCTGGCCATGGGCAGGGACACCTTCCACTGTCCCAGGCTGCTCCAAGCCCCATCCAGCCTGGCCTTGGACACTGCCAGGGATCCAAGGGCAGCCACAGCTTCTCTGGGCACCCTGTGCCAGGGCCTCCCCACCCTCCCAGGGAACAATTTCACCTTAATATCCCATCTAACCCTGCCCTCTGGCAGTATAAAGCCATGACTCTGTGACTATCACTCCATGCCTTGTCCCAGGTCCCCCTCCAGCTCTCCTGGAGCCCCTTTAGGCACAAGAAGGGGCTCTAAGGTTTCCCCAGAGCTTTCTCTTCTCCAGCTGAGCACCCCCAGCTCTCCCATCTTGTCTCCATAGCAGTGGTTCTCCAGCCCTTGGATCATATTTGTGGCCCCTTCTGGACTCAACCCAATGGGTTCATGTCTTTCCTCAGTGAATCCCCGTGAACAGGCGCTGCCCAACTTTGGGTCCTGGTGGCCCAGCACAGACACCCACAGCCACCAGTACGTTGACCATGCTCTTCCACAGCTGCACCAGCCTTGCAGGTCCCTCCCCACTGGCATCCTGAACAGCCAGAAAGTCCCAGATCGTGGCACAGGGATCTATGATCTAAACCACCCAGTGGTACTGCAACCAGTAAATATCAGGCAAAAAATCTTCATGGTGAAAACAGAATGCTTTTTTTTGGCCCAAAATAGATCTGTTCATTTCAAAGTTTTCTTCATTTTTTTAACAATGTTTTCAATAAAACTACATTAACTTCAAATGATGAAAGCGATGTGTTTCATATTTTTCAAAGTTTGAAGATGGTTACATAGCTATAATGAGCCTGAATGCATTCCGTGTTTTCAGATGCCTGCAATTTTTTCACCCAAATTAAGCTTTCTCTAAAACTGCTCCCCAGTGGGGCTGCCAACACAGTAGTGTTAATGTTGAGAGAAAATGCACTAAATCCACCTGCCAGCTCCATGAATAGGGTGGTCACATCCTGAACACCCAGAAGAATGAAGCCAAACCAGCACTGAGCCTACACTTAGCAGGTCCTCAAGGCAGCGAAGGTCGTAGGGCGATGCTTGCCCACAGTCCCTCCACTCCAGCAATAATCCATCCCACTTCTACATGGAAAACTCCCTCCCTGAGGCTCCTGTGGCTGCTATGGAAAAGCAGAGCCTTGTGCTGCCTCCCCAGCCCTTGCCAGGCATCTCCACCATCTCCACACCCTCGAGACGGGCAGCCCAGGGGGTGCAGACAGTGTGTGCGAACCCACCGCCCTCCCACATCGCTGCTCCTCTTGGCACAGATAAGAGCACCCGAGGAAAGACCTTGGGAGACAAGGAGCAGATTTATTTGGTCTTTCAGCTGCGAGAGGCTGCTGGCTGCTGTGTGATCTTTGATAAACTCCGGGATGCAGAGAGACGCAAGTTTGCAGAAGTCCCTGCCAGCAGCTGACACAGATGCTGCCTGGCACGGCACCAGGGAGCTGTGACACTCATTTGATCATATGTTTATCCACATGTCCCTCACATACTGATAGGCACAGCGATAGCCTCTGGGCCTGCCCTCACAAAGCACGAGCAGCTGAATTTCTGGGCCTGCACGCAAGGTTTAGAAACGACGGCACAAAGTTTTTCAAAGGCCTCTCTGCGTGGTGTAGGAACTTTCCAAATGTTTCTGGCACCCAAGACCTATAGAACAGGTTTTGTCTAGCTGTGAAAGAAATCGTGTCAAGTCTGCACCTCGTTACTCCCTAGCCCAGATCTGCCCCACACCATTTCTCCCTGCTTGGCCAAACATTTTTTACCCAGACAGTCTTCAAGCCCTCCTGGCTGAGATCTCTTATTCCAAAGCAGCCCCATCAGGGCGTTCCTTCAGTCCCATGGCATGAAAACAAGACAGCGGTGACCTTGTGTGTTCTTCTCCTATAACCCCAAGAGTGGTGGCACCGGCTGCAGTGAGTTCTCTGCCCTGTGACTCCACTCCGTTAAACTTTGGTCCCTCTTAGTGCTTCAACTCTGTCTTTAACCATCCACTTCCCACTTTTGCAGATACAGCCCATCCCAGCACCCTGCCAGCAGGGCTGGAGCTGGGGAAGAGCCCCCAGGAGTGCTTAGGGTTGCAGTTTGCAGCCCTGCTTTCCCCACCCCTGGCATGGTGTTCTCTCAGAGCAAACACATGCTGTGCCTCTGTATCAATTGCATGACCAGCTTCATTTTGTACCGCTTATGAATTATTGCTGGCCCCTGCGGCTCTCGTCAGCACTTCCCCCTGTCTCATAGAGACATTGATTCATACACACATGAATGTTCCCAGGCTTAATTAAACTCGTGGTCCCTTCCCAACACTCTTCATCAGGTGCACAAAGGCGGCTGGTCAGCTTTGGGTGGGCTGGGGATGTGCCCACCTCCCCTGCTTTGTGCCTCCTTTGTGCTCAGACCCCATCAAATTTCAAAAGTCTCCATCCCACCTTGAAATGGACCCATCATTTTTCATCCTCTGTAGTTCAGTGTGTTAAGTTCTGTTCCCCCTGGATCTCTTGTTCACCCAACCCCAGGGCCTGTGTGTGGCCCTGTTGTCCAGGCTCCAGCCATACTGGCCTTTCATCTCTGGGTAGGATTATTCTCCAGCTCTCTTCCAGCAGCTATAAAAAGCAGTATATCACCAGCAAACTTGAAATCAAAACTGACAAGCAAGCTTTTAGATGAGCCTGTTCTGCTGTATGTAATTAATGTGTCTTGTTTTCTTCATTTATATTTTATTTATATGCTTTTATGTATTGTGAGAACCTCCGAGAGGGTTTTCTTTTTATGAATTGCGCTTTGTAAAACAGGAGAAATGATGTTGATGAAATAGTTATTATCAGCTAAAGACTGCACTCCCAGACTGTGCCTCCCTTCCAACTGGCAATCTGTCACTCTTCCAAACGTGACCGACAGACAGACAGCCGGGCAGCTCCCAGGAGGGAGTCAGGAGGAGGAGGAGAGAGCACGGATGATGATGAAGGTGATTAAAAATAGAGAAAGATTCCTTCGCCTCAAATCACAGCGAGAAGTTTCAGAGAAGAAAATAGCGAACCTAAAAGATATTGCCTAAGGGGGCTTTTACTGATTTTAGACAGGGTTGCTCAGATCAGTTCGCTCCAGTGAGCGTCTGTACCAGTTTTTTTAGGATGGAAGAAATAATTGCCAGCATGGGGGCTGGAGGGAGGATTTTTTATTTTTAATTTAGTTTCCCTAAAAAGTCTTTCTTCATTTAAATCTTGGAAGCAGGAGTGTATCTGAGGGAGAAGCTGATTGAAAATGGATCATTTAGAGCTTAGCTCCCATCTTTGTGTTGATTAAGTGTTTGTCAAGCTACTGCCCCAAAGGGAATTTCACTGTTTTTTATAACAAATCCCTGAAAAACAGGTTTCACTGGGACCACTGAGATGGCAATCAAAGCTTGAGTGCTGAAATCAGGGAGTAGGAGCACAGAGGCTCCTGTACATAATTCAGTCAAGGAAAATAGGAAACAACTCTACCAGTTCAGCAGCATCCTTCCTGCTAAACATGTGGATTAACTGGGACAAATGTTCTCCCGATGAAAAATCAAGGGTTCGAGAGGAATCCCTGTCTGCCTTGGTGCTGGGGAGCAGGGATTGAGGCTGGGCTGTGCTGAGGGTGGTGTCTGGAGCCTTTGGGGTGAGAGTACAATAAAAGGGTGGGTTCTACCCACCCTCCACAAGCATTCATGAAGTTCTCCACAGAATCAGAGAATCCCAGAATGGTTTGGATTGGGAAGGGACTTTAAAGACCATCCAGTCCAACCTCCCCACTTCCACTATCCCAGGCTGCTCCAAGCCCCATCTGACCTGGCCTTGAACACTTGCAGGGGTGGAGCATCCGTGAGCAGCCCAAAGTGTCTGGAGGCAAAGCCAAGCTGTCCCAAAGCACTGAGGCAGCCCAAGGCAAGGAAATGGTGAGAGATCTCTAGGAACAGCCCAGGGAAGATGTGTGTGCTGTGAATGAGGCTGAAACACCTCAGATTTTGGCATGGTTTTGTTTATTTGGTGCCCTTTACCACACGTCTTCTGATGAGGCTCCTCACAAGTGACTTGGATCCTCTGATAAGCTCCTGCAAGTCCTCCCTATCACCATCACTGACTTGAATAATGCTCTAAATGTCACTGCTGGGACAGGAAATGCAGCCGTTTTGATACTCTTGCTTCTGTCCTGATGATTCACATTGACATTTACATGACCAAGCAGAGGGGGGAAGCTGCTGAACACATCACTGAGCCTGTGGAACTCTTCACAGTAACAGGATTCAAACCAACAGAGCCTCAAAACTCCCAGGAAACACGCTCACAAAGGCAGAAAAGCTTGAGCAGACTGTAGAGAGCCACATCCCCTCCCAGCTCTGTGGAGGATGAGTTCCATGCTCATCCTGAACTCCCCTTTTTAGAGGATGCTGAGGGCAGGTACCCAGTGTCCAGGACGGTGAACACCAAGCAGCTGATGAGATGTGATCATACAAAGAGGTTTAGCATGTGAGGTATCATTTTTCCTTTTAGGATGTTTTTCACACCCCTGGATGGACATATCTTCAAGGCAGAGAGTCAGGGAGGTAAACTCATCCCCTGGAGGTTGCTGAGAAATAGTCCAGTCCTCGTCATTCTCATTACATCACATCTCTGCTGTAAAACAAATGATTTTCTATCTCCATTGCAGCTCATGGCTACTCACAGAAAAACCTGCAGCTCACGATGAACCCTTTATAAACACAGTGAAGCAGAGGCACCATCCCCACATTTCCAGGTTGTGATAGAGCCCGGAGAAGGATGAGGCTCTGCAGGTTCCTGCCCTGAAGGCCATGGCCTCATGTTCTGAGCTGGGCCCTTGCCCATGGTGCCAGTGCTGGCTGTCCCTCTGTTCCGAGGATGTTACTGCACAGTGTTTGCTTGGCTTCCTGCATGCTGGGGAGGTATGGCCTTTGTGATGTTGTTTTGGGCAGTTTCTGTGAGAAGTGCTATTCCTACAGACTTTGCAACATCATCAAAGCCTCTAACCAACCCAAATTACCAAATTCTTGGTGGAATTATGTGCTGTGTAAATCAGGAAGTGTAAATAAACAAGGATTTTGTATTACACACCCCAAGGATCTCCATGCTTAGAAACTTTTCAAAACTTGACTGGATATGACCATGAGCAACTTCACCCAACCTTTAGGAGGGTCCTGCTCTGAGTTGTGAGTGACACAGAAAACTTTGGGAAAGCCTTTCCAAACCAGATTACTTTGTAACACCTATCTGAGGTGACCCACCAACGAGTTATAGGTAGACAAAGGGATCCAGATTGGTTCCAAATATCTTTCAGGGAATATTGTTAGAAATGGATGGACTTTCTACCCATGACCCTGTGAGGAAGTGTTCTTGTGACAAGTATTATTCTTCAATCACTTTTCACTGTCTTTCCAATGAATTACTGGTAATGCTCCAAGGTTCCAGCACAAACTGAAGGAACGGTGGCAAAACCAGCCCTGCCAGAAAGCAGAAGAGAAAGAGGCTCTGCAGCTACTACCAGCAATGAGGGAACCATCTGTCCACTGGAACCGCTGATTATTTCCCAGCTGGTTATGTGACACAAAGGCAGCTGTCCCCATAGCTGCCTCTGGGACTCCAGGGCTAGGAATCACTTGGGGGTGTTGTGCTCCTGCTTTTCCATGCCCACATCTGTCCCATAACTGTGTGCACAGTACCTAATTTCACATGTGTGTGAGTACAGAATCCTGGGCTTCTGCTGTTCAGAAAATGAAGGTCCTCAGGGAGAGAAGGGTGAGCTCATCCAGCCCTCAGGAAAGCCTGATGCTCAAAGGTTTTATGGAACCAGATTCACAAGAAGGTTCCAAGCAGCTTCAATAGCATTTTGGGGCACAAACTCAAAGTACAGCTTCTCAAAATCCTAAAACTCCCTGCATTGTCCCTCACATGCTCACTGAGCTTGAGACTGAGGGTGCAGTGGAAACTCACTGCTCAGCTGGAGGCCTTGGTGCTGCCTCCTCCTCTCAGCATGGAGACCGCCCCACGGCTGAGGTGCCATCCTTGGAGGATGGACCTGGACACTCAGTGGAGAAGCCTTCATGATCCTGGAGTCGTGGAGACACATCTTCAGGGGGTCTGCTAACCCTGCAGACCTCTCCCCAGTACCTCCTGCCACTTCAGCAGCTCCTGGCTTGCTCTTTGCTTGCCACATGCACCCCTTGGGGCTGCTGAGGGCTCCTCACAAGGTGTCCAGGTCCTGTGCCACAGGCAGCAGCACTAAAATGTGATCACTGCATCACTGAGTCCTGCTGAATTTAGGGCCCTGTCTCCACTCCCAGAGTTATATTTAGCACGTTGAGCAATCCCAAACATACCAGTTCCTGAGCCATCTGCATCAGTTGCTCCAAAATAATGCAACTGAATGGCGAACAGTGCCGTGCTCCAGCAAGAGGAATGGTTTTAGCACATTGTGAAGAGTCCTCCTTCTTCTGCTCGCTTATTTATTTATTTTGCTCCAAAAGAAGGATCCAAAGATACAGAAAGCTTTGGTTCAGGCAGCAGCCCCAGCAATTGTATTTGTCAATATGTGGAGAGTGTCTGAAAGTGATGTATTTGCAACATATATGGTCCATTGCCTGATTAACTCAGAATGAAAACCACCCAAGCTTCACACTGAAATCAGTTAGCAATACAATATCGCCAAAGATTGTGCAATTACTTTTATTTTTTTTCTGAATGGCTGCCAATAACTGCAACTTTCACAGAAGATAAAGATCTTTTCTGCTTCATTATTTCTGAGATGGCACATTAGGATCAAATGTACCATCCTATTAAATAAAACTCCAGGAACACTATATATAGCACCATGGCAAATGTGGTCTGCAAAGCAGCATTGATCAGCTCAGCACAGAGCCCTGTTTACATGTTGAACAGTTAAAATATTCCTGCTATTAAAATTTATCCTCTTCTTGGTAAACCTGAATGTGCACGTTGCATATTGTGCTCACACAACTGCTGCTTGTCCTCTCCATGAGCAGAGATTTCAGCAGCCTCCTCTAACCTGTGTCAGGGGGAGAGGTTGTGCTTTATTTACCTCATCCAACAGACTTTTGATATACACTGCTCTACTGGTTTGAGAGCAAAGCAGGGAGAGATCCCAAGTCAGAACTACAATTTAAGAGGAAAATTAAAATCAATGCAGGGGTACAGAGACACTGCCAGAGTCAGGACACAGCCTGGCACCTGCCGGGCAGGGCGTGGGAGCAGCCCCATTAAATGGTGGCTGCAGCCCTGCTGAACTGATGGATGTGGCTCTGCTGAAGCCGTGATCCTGTAGAAGGGTCTGGTGTTCCCCTGCAGGTCCAGTGCTGCTTATGGAGCTCTTGTCCTCCAGGAACCCAGGAGGTCAGGGCTGCCTGTGCTGTTCCAAACCTCAGCTTACAGCCAGGCAGGAACGCTCGGTTCCTCCCCCTGGGCGGAGCATCTCCCAGTGGGTTGATGTAACTTGATGGGCCATGCAGTGAGGCTTGGTGGCCCATTAGCAGAAGATATGGCCCGGAGGGAGTTATCAGGGATGTGTCATGGAAGTGATGAAGAACCCTGCCCCAGCTGGTTTCAACATCTCATGAAGATGGTGATAGAATAGACGATTTTGATGACATCTTACACTGTAACCTGAGACAACCATCAATTCTCATGGACCTACGGGTCCTACCCATCCAAACTCCCCAGCTGCTCAAGGCAGAGATGAGGGAGGAGGTTGTGCTTTTCTGGCAGCTGGAGAGGTTGAGGTCCTTCTGTCCTCAGGTGCCTGTTGAGGAGACAAAGAACTGTTACCATGGGATTTTTTGCCAAAGAGGAATTGATGGTCACCTGAGGACAGTGGGTGAGAGCCAAGGTTTGACTGACAGCCTAATCTTTCTCAGGACAGTCATGGCCAATGAGCCACATCCCTGTGCAAAGCTCCCAGCTTTAACACCCCACTGTTGTTCTTGTTCGAGACTAGAGCCCAAATCTACCCCAGGCTTTGGCTCATGGGAGATCTCACTTCCATCAGGGGCGTTACACCACACCATGGGGTTCCTGAAACCTCCCTGAGTTGACACACGGCAGCACTGAGGCAGCAGTCGGAGGTGCTCCAGCCCCTCAGTGCTGGGAGTCAGGGAGAGATCCCCCAGCAGATGAGACAGCAGCTCTCTCTCACACAGGGAGACAGAGCACCTCATGCAGGGTGCAACCCACTCTTGTGAGCTGGCTCCTGCTTCCCTGGCACGGCCCAGGGGAACGGCACTGCCCAGGACAGACCCCTGCCCTGGCACCTCGCCCCATCAGAGCCCCGCACCCATGGTTTGCACTGTGGGATTCTTGCACTCAGTTATCAAGGGGCGGGTTTTGAAAATGCAGAAAACCCCTCTGAAATTATATTCCAGTGTATTCACAAATTAAGTGAAGGCACATTTGACTGGATGGGCATTTACATATAAATTGCCATCTAATTGCACTAATTGCACACATTCACAGATGCGTTATTGCACAGACAGGTTTTGCACATGGATATCAGGTGTCTGCTTTGTTTTGTAGCAAAGACAGCTTTAAATCAATATGAATTATTTGTTCCTCTCTTACCAGATCATGGCTTAGATCAACCACTGTCCAAGGCAGGGCTAGGAAGACCTTTTGAAGTGATTTTCCAGCTCCTGTTCTGAGTCATCCTGATTTCATATCCTCAGGCTTGCAAGCCTTTCCTTCCTTTCCAGGTCATAAATACTTGTCTTGTCTCAGGGAAACATTTGGTGCTGTTAGGTACTAAGGACACAGTGTAAAAATCAAATATCTTGGTATTTTACTTTTATATTGGAAACCAATCAAATAGTAAAAATGAATCTTGGATGAAGAAAATTTTAAAAGATAGTAAGTAGAAGTTAATGTACTTCAATAACATCTTTTTTGTAGACTTGTTACCTCTTTATTTACCCTTCAAGATATTTGCTTCTGGTTTATAGCACAATATGTATTGAGGAGAGACATAAATGGGGCAGGGAAATGCCATTGAAATGAGAAAATAGAAAGTTAATGGTGAAACTAGAGTAGGCTAAATTAATTTACTGATTATATGACCATATCCCATCAGTAAGACATGAATTATTTTGTTTACAGTCTTCAGGTTGTTGCATGGCTCTGCTACCCTTCACTGTTTTCAATTTAAACTGCAGTGATTGTAAAGAGAAGAGAAAATAAACCAAATGTTCCCATTCCACTTATAAATTTTATGTTTATAATCTTGTAGCCATCCATGGAAACCATGCCTGTTATTCAAGTGCTTCGCCTCCCCAAGCTGAGCATAATTATTACTGATACATCTGGATGTTTAACTACCTACTACAGGCTCTTGAATTCTTTCCAGATATAAAATATCCATTAATACAGGAGTGGAGAGGAGTGGAGTCACAGGGGGAAGAAGAGAGGGGAGGGTTTATGTCTATTACTTCAATTCTCAGAGGATTTATGCCTTGCTTAGCACCACAGGGAGTAAAATATTATTACCTAAGCTAGTGTCATTCAGATAAAAAGATGTAACGTGCCTCTTTCCACTTTGTTTTACAAAGAATCCTTCGTGCACAGTGGGACAGATCTACTCTAGCTTGGTGTCCTCAGAAGATGGAGATATCCTCCTGTGGTGCAACCCTCCCCAAGCCCAGGGGCATCACTGAGTCATGTTTGTAATGCCCTTTGGGTTGAGCTTTCACTCAAAACCCACGTATTTTTTGTAGCCAATGGATCCATTTGTAAAAACATAGCTTGGGCTTTCATCCCATGCAATGTGGTTTGCTCTGGTGTCAGCTCTTGAGGGAAATTGTAAAGGAGCAGGTGGGTCTGTGAGGAGCCCAGCAAGCACCAAAATGTGTGTGAAGAAAGGGACTCAGTTTTGAGCAGTGTCACCAAAGATGTTGGTCCCTGAGTAGAAGGTGTGTATCTTACCTGTGGGAAGAGCCAGCATTTCAGGAACATCCATAAATCCCTCCTCTGGGGGTTGCATCCTCAGGGGTACAGCATCCTTGTCCATCACTCTTGAAGGCAACATTGAAACACCATTTAGGAATTTTAGCTGTTTTGCAAAGATAGTTCTGCTCTGCAGCATTTCCTCACCGTATCAGCTCCATTAGGGCTCTGGCCCAGACTTATTGATTACTCTCTAATCTGTGCCCTATTAAATTCACACATCCGTCTCACAATTACAGCCATGGCATCAGTCACTCTCCAGCAACGCCCCATTAGTCCCTATTATGAAGAACACAGTGGTAGTTGTGTTGCTGCTGCCTCATTACCTTCAGTATGTACCTGATCCATGGCACATCGGGCTGGCTCTGGTCCAGGGAGTATCTTCCCCACAAAAAGCCAAGGCTGACTCCTCGCCTGACACCGGGCACTTGAATCGTGATTTTCAAATGTTCTGTGTGTGAGGAGCACTTAGGTACAGAGAGTGTCAGATCCCTTTCTGTGAAACTATTATTTGCCTCCAGATAGAACGGGAAACAACTTGTCTCTGATCATAGCAGTTACTTATAAGCTGCCAGACTGGAGGGATAAGTGAGATAAATTAAACTGTGAGCGCTCGCTTTCCAAGAACAGTTCACTCTATTTGCTCAGGCGTTTAAGTACACACGCAGCTCTTAGCCTGTAATCAAAGCACGGAGCTCAACCAAAAGGATCATATTTAGTACACCAGATCAAAGAGGAGCGAGCTCAGAGTCATGTACCAGTGCAGCCCCTCCTGCTTTTCCAGCCCTCTGCCACAACCTCTGCTCCCAGAGCGACAGCTGCCCTTTGCTGCAAGCAGGGCAGGACATAACCACACTCAAAGGCAGAACAGAGCAACCAAAACCTTATTCCTTCACCACCTCCACCTTTCACAGCCCCGTAAAACCCTCATTTGCAAAGCATTAGCTGGTATTGTTTTATCTTCTGTGCCCGTTCCTCCGGTAGCATCACGGGCAGAGCTTCTGCAGTGCCTCCCACAGCTCTGCAATCCCTCTCCCCACAAATGTGTTTGGAGTGCACATGGCTGCCAGATGGAATTTCACATTCGACGTATTCAGGGGACCAGATGAGCACAAGGGGCTGCACAGGCCACGCACTGTGCTTCCGATTCTTGCCGATTCCCTCTCACAGAGGAAGTGGCCTGGAATGGGAAGTCCCATTATATTTTCACTGAGATACTTGTTCTGATTGGTTTTGGGTTTTTTTTCCCAAGATCGGAAATGTTTTGGTCCCATCAGCTCTGCCTTTAGCTCTTAGTCATGCAGTGGAGGTACAGAAAAATCATAGAATATTTGGTTTACTCTATTTACCAAAAAGGATGATATTTTGTTACTAATAGGTAGAATTTTAAGAGGTTTAATATAATCACCTTGGAATGATCTGGAAAACTTTCACATAGGAGAGATTTATGCACTTTTGACTGGAACTCCTGTGGCTTAAATTTTTAACTGAGATTCCCAGATGCAACTGTGAAAGATACCCAAAGAAAAGTGAAGTGGGCATGATGTCAAGCTAAAAAACAGGAGGGGTGTGAAGCTGAGTGTTTAGACCCAAACTGCTCTTAGCAAGCAACAAAGCTAATGGGAACATTAAAAACATAGTTATGTCAAGTTTGGCTCAAAACTGCACACTATATGATCCCAAGTCATTTCTGAAGATTCTCTGGAGCCAGAACTCCAATATCTGAGGCCATCTTGAATTAATATTTTCCTTATTTTTGGTTGGGGTTTTGAAGAGGGAAATTACTGTGAGCATCAGGACAACAACGCCACAACTGTGCCTGGAAACCCTGCTGGTAGGATTTGGTGAGGGTAAAATATCATCTGTGGACCAAATCTGGCCATCCAGCCCAAACCCTTCTAGCAGGCATTCTTTCATCTCTTCAAGGGTGTGCTTCCATTTCTGCAAGATGTCCTTAGCCAGCCAACACCACACTTGGCTGACTTACAACCAAGAACTCATTTTGCAGTGATGATGATGATCAGCATCTTCTCCTGACTCACCAGCATAAAACCAAAACCCCCAGTGACCGAGGAAAGGTTAACTCAGTGACACAGCAGCATCTGAAAGCCAAGGCAAGGCTGTCACCACCCACCAGTGTAAGTGAGTTCTGGGTCAGTCCCGAAGTGGTGAGAAGCTGCTGAGCTGTGCAGTCACTCCTCTTGGGTGCAGAGCTTGTTGTACACCTCAGACAGGATGACCTCACTTGCTGACAGGGTTCCTCCTGCAGATGGGACACTACCACCGCTGTGTGAGACCTTTCAGCACACCCTGACAGTGCTGTCACCTCTCCCACCCCACCCCAGTCCCTGCACTGCCTCTGCCATGCCTGCGCTCTGCTGGTCGCCTCAAACTCCCTCTGCAGAGCCTGGCACTGCAGGAAGGAGTCTGTGCCATGTAGGACAACCCTGCCCAGAATGGGAACTGCCACTGGAGGAAGAATCCCTTCCACCTCTTTCCTTTCCCTCTCCCAGTGCTTCCTCCATTGGCATTCTCTTGAAACAGGACTGGGCACCTGGAACAACATTCTTGTCTTTACGTGTGTGTAGTGGAAACTCCACCTCCTCCTTGAATGTCCCACAATTTCCTTTCCTTTGAGCACTCACAGGCACCCTCTGTTCCCCCAAGGATACTGGCATGGCCCTGCTGTCTGCAGCCCTTCTTTCCTTCCTCTTTTCCCTTGGAGCTATGCCCTCTTCCCCATAGCTCAGCTGGAGGGACAATTCCCAAAGCACAGCCACTGTGATCATTTCTGGTTCTGTCAGCATCAAGTGATCATGGCTCATGCTCCAGATGAGTGGGTTTAAAATATCATGGGATTTAAAAATAGTAAGAAAAAAAGGCATTTCTCTCTTGGTGTCAGGCTGTCCAAGGATGATGTTTTCAGCATCCTCTTGGTGGGTGGAACTACAAAAAAAAAGCATGAGCTGGTAACACCTGAGCAGCACTCAGGGAATGAGAAGGACCCACCCTGCCCTGAGAACCAAGAGCGCTGCCTTCTGCCTGGCTCTCGCGTTTCTCCCTGGTGCATCCCTTAGCTTGGAAAGGGAAAATCAAGTAGGAGATCTCCCATCCATGTGTTTTCTGCAGCCTGGAATTCGCAGGAAAATTATCTCGGTTTGAGTGATGTTTGATGATGTATCATGAGTCCCTTGAATGCTGCTGAGGCTGCTCCTAACCCCAAGTGAGCAGACATGGGTACCAAGCACGGGGTATCCCATCAGATCAACCTCCAGTGGGAGCAGCAGGGTGTGTCCTTTCCCAGTTACCCTAAGCCTGTTTCCCTAAGCTGTGCAGGAAACTCCAGGCTGGGCTCAAGCCTGAGGAATCCCTTGTTTTCTGGGGAGGACTGACAAGTGCATCTGCTCTGGAAACTGCTGACTGCAGACTCTTGTGACTTCCCATGAAGTCAGGATTCCTGTGGCTACAAGTCTTCTCTGTGAAGGTGCCTATTTCATATTCCTAATGCACCCACACCTATTTTTGATTACTGCTTTCATCTCAAACCAATACTGAAACCCTCTATTAATATCTGAGGCCCGTGTGCACTGTTTGGGGCTGGTGTTAACTTATTATCAGTTTCTAGTCAAGCGAAAATGGGTGTGTGGGAAGTGAGCATTGTATTACCAAATGACCTTTTACTCCATGCTCAGCTCAGTGTCTCAAGCACTGCTGAACGCTGCTTCAAAAACCATTGGCAGGGAAGGGGGATTATGGTCTGTTCTGCATGGACTGGGGTGGTCCAACCTGGCCTGGAACATTTCCAGGGATGGGCAGCCTGTGCCAGGGCCTCACCACCCTCACAGGGAAAAATTTCTTGTGGATATCTAACCTAAATTTCCCCTCTTTCAGTTTGAACTCCTTGTACTATCACTACAGCTCCTGATGAAAAGTCTTTCTTTGACTTCCTTGGAGGACCCCTTCAGATACTGGGAGGTGCTCTGAGGTCTCCTGAACAGCCCCAGCTGTCCCAGCCTGTCTTCATTTCTGTTATTGTTGGCTTTCTCCCACACTTACAGCCACCACTCTCCCCCACCACAACCCAGAAACATTTTTAATCCACTTTCTTTTGAAGTAGTTGACTTAATCTCTCATTAAATATGTATTTCCTACTCTTAAAAACTGTTTTCTCCCTTTTAGGCTTGTTTTTTTCAGTGACAGAATACCTTCTTTCAAAGCTCCTGTGAAGAAAATGGTTGTGGTGGAGGGATTTCAAAATAAAACCAAATCTGTTTCCCAGATTGAAGTATTGATGAAATGGTCTTAAAATGCACTTGTTGCCTCTGAGAGTTTAGGGGCTCAGCTCAGGTGTTGCACAGGGAAGGAGGTTTCTTACCACACCTGGCAGCTCGTGTTGGGCAGTGAACTCAAGGTATGCATCCAGCTCCAACACCTCCTCTGGAGCCTCCTCCAAAGCCTTGAGCTCTCTCTCTCTCCTTTAAAGCTGTATTTGAGGGTTGGAATCAGATGATCTTTAAGGTCCCTTCCAACACAAACCATTCTGTGATTCTATGATTTCCAAGTTCTCCTAACTCTGCCATCATAAATGTTCATGCTTGAACGTTCACCTAGAGAAACTTTGGTGCCCTGAGCATCTGGAAACCTGCACAGGCACTTCACAAGGTCCCAGGGCTTTGATGTGTGGTGCAAACACCTCGGGATCAGCTGCCTTGGAGATGAAACCTCAGTGCCCCCAAGTCCTGTGCAGGCCCCTGGTAACAGCAGGGCTGCCTGGAGCACACCCATCCTCCTGGGCTGAGCAGTGCTTTTCACCTTGGCAACTCACTCCTTTCCAGTTTCCAGGCAGAGACACACGGGGATAATGAGCTTGAGCAAGGGGGAAATGGAAAGAGGACGCCGATTTTCTGGGCTGTCTCCGATGCACGTTTTCCACCCAGGAGCTGAGGCACGAGCAGCTCGTCTCCATGACCTGTGGCACATCTTCCTGACAGGGCTGCTGTGCCCGTGGATGAGCTGGGTCTGCTGGGCATGGTCCTGCAGGAATGGGGATGAGTGGCCATGAGAGACATTGTGAGGAGCACAGACATGGGGCAACCTTGTCTTTCTGGAAGAAGCAGTGGCAGAGTTTGATGAAAACACAGATTTTCAAGCTCCATGGTGGGATCTGTGCATGGCTTATTCGTGACTTTTTCATTTGCAGCCAACACCAGTGATACTTTCTCGAGTCTGTGTGGGCTACTGGCCTGTGTTATTATTTTCCACTGCCTTACTCACATTTTTAAGTCTTTAGTTCCTTTTATGTACCTGAGAACAGAATCCCACACAAATGTCTCAGAGGCTTGCAAAAGAAAAAAATATTAAAGCACCTATTGTCTTTAAAGGTACCTTTTCGGGGATTTTTATCATGCTTTCTCACTAGTTTGGAGAGAAATGTCTTTGACTTAGGGAGATTTAATGGAGGCGGGTTGTGGTGATGGGAGTTAATCCAAGACAACTCCCCCTCTTTCCAGAGCCCCTTGCTGAGGTGATTTGTTCCATTGTGCAGTCAGACAGGCACAGCACAATCCAAAGGGACACTCTTTTCACCCCTTTCAGTGATGGAGTGGCATGGACTTCCCGGAGTGCTGGACCTCCTGGTTCGATGGAGTTTTGAATTCTACTGTGGGCCTTCAAAACACTCAAGTTCTCACTTGTTCCTTGTTCTTCTCTTTCCTGACCTCCTTATCCACTCCAGTTCAAGGCTCCATAGATTTTCCTTTCACAGACTTTGGGGGAAAGTTGGGATGGGTGGCTCTAGATCAGGTCCCATCCCTCACCCCTGAGCCTCAGATTCCTACACAACGTCAGGGCTCCCAGCTGAGCCAGGACTCCTTGGCATGCAGATCACAGACCTAGCTCAAAAATCAAAATCTCAAATACTGTGACTCAAATATTGTGCACTTTGGATTAGCTACAGCTTTATAAGTATTTTGTGACTCTATTTTAGACTTCTTAATAAAAATCTTGGTAATTACAGGACTCCTAAAATTTGAAACCAAACCTTTTATGTGAG
The DNA here is from genome assembly GCF_017639235.1 of Corvus kubaryi. NCBI lineage: Eukaryota > Metazoa > Chordata > Aves > Passeriformes > Corvidae > Corvus > Corvus kubaryi. Next base: position 11,716,738 of record NW_024580668.1, on the reverse strand, counting down.
GACTATATTTTCTCCAATGAAGTTTTCATACACAGGATACACCAAAACAGATCCTCAGTTTCCACAAAGATAATTTTTTTACCATTAAAAAGTACTTTTTTTGAGTAATATTTTCCCTGTGAGTGGAGCCAAGAAGAAAAAACTGATCCTTCCAAATTAAAAAGTCAGAAGAAGGCAAAAGAGAGTAGCAGGACTTAATTCTCTTGTAAGTCACTCAGCACTTTCGTGGAAGTGAAGAGAGGGAAACCAACACCTTCCAAGACTGTTCCTGGTGTTTTAATAATTGCACACAGTAGGACGGGATGCTCAATTTTTTTCTGAAATTTAATTGAATATGACTTATCCCTCCAGTCTACTACCTCCTTTTAGTGGTTCCAGTCCTATTCTTTCAGAGACTTATTGTTTATGAAAGTTTTCCAGACCAGGGAAAAGCTGGGTGATCCCAGAGCAGACAGGAGCTCAGGCTGCTTGCCAGCCACTGCCAGTGTCCTTATTCCAGGACAGAGTGGAAGGATGGTTTTTATGAGCATTAAAAAAATCTATGGAAATAACTGAAAAAAACCCAAACTGACACAGACTTTCTGCTCCAGGTCATGGCCCGCATAAAAAACTTTCTTTCTGGGTTTTACACTCAATAGGTAATTTCACACTGTCTGTCTCAGGCAGAGCTGTCTGATATGAGCTGTTACACCGCTGCCTTCAGCTGCTGGAGGCTCTGAGTCTCACCCCACATATAAGTCTGCAGTTATTGATTGACTTCAGGATGATTTCTAATAACAACTGGAAAATAACCTCCATCCTGTGCCCAAAGTGTTGGAACCAGACCTTTAAGGTCCCTTCCAACCCAATCCATTCTATGACTCTCCCACCCGTGGAGGCAGGACTGACATTGCGCCCTGACTCTGAATTTGCAAGGGAGAAAAAGCTGCCAGAGAGGAGCCACTGTGGGAAGGGGGAGAGGGAAGAGTGTTTGGTGGCAGGGACAGCTGGCAGAGGGCTGTCCAGTTCCAATCCTTCCATCAAACACCTGGAGCAGTCTTGCTGATCAGACCCACAGGTCACACACACAGCCTGGTGAACTGGTGAGTAGCACAGACCCAGTCCCACACCGTCACTGGAGACACTGGTGTCACCTGGAAAACAGGGCCTAATCGAAAGGAGAGGAAAGGAAATCATTTTAATCCAGCCTAATGGAAAGTTGCACCTGGGGAAAAAACATCCTGGGAAAGGGGAGCTCCAAGCAGGACCTACCCAGAGCCAAAGCTCTTTGAGGGATGGTCGAGCACCTAAACATGAATTTCTGCTGCAGCACACAGGGTATCTCTGACAGGGGCTAGAGGAGAGAGAGAGAGAGAGAGAGAGAGAATGTTGTCTTACCTCTGCTCCCAGCACTCCCTGAAACTCGTGTAACCGAACTGTAGAGCTCTGGCATCCCTACATTAAGTCAGATGTTGGAATATCCAGGGAACAGCCAAATAAATCATAACAGAGCAAGAAAAATATCTTGAAATGAGACATTTATAGAAGTCAAAGAAAAGAATAAAAATTAAGCTGGGATAGAAATGTCTGACACTAAAGAGCTTACATTTCTGCCAAGGGAAGGCAGAGCAAGAAGAGGCTGGAAGCTGAGTATGAACATTTTCCACCCAGGAACACTCAGGAACACATTTTCAGGACAGATGACAGTTAACAGCACTGGGAAAAATTCATAAAGGAAGAGTTGAAGCTTCCACTTTTGGTATCTTTAGGTGGGGCCTGGGATCCTTTGTAGCAGACCCCACAGGATTCTGCAGGAATCAGGCAGAGTTAGCTGAGCTGGAATAGCTCAGTCTGCTGTCATGGAGATAACCACTGCAGCAGCATGACTTGGGAAGGCTTCCAGCTTGGGAAGATGGTGTGGGGGCTGCTCTTCCCGTGATTTACACCTTCCAGGCTGCCCATGACAGCTGATTCCGAGTGGGTGCAAAGAATGGGGGGATCCTCTGCCCAGACCCTCACCCCCAGGACGTGCAGTGCTTTGTCAGAGGGGAATGGGCCGTTTATGAACCAACACTTTTCTCCTTCCCTCAGAAGAAAATGGAGTGGGGCAAGAACAAGATAAAGAAAGAGAGCGTAAAAGAACCAGATGCAGGAGTGGTGGAGAAAAGCAAGGAGTGAAAGGGAGAGGAGCAAGGCAGGGAGCAGGAGAGCAGCCAGCACAGCGCCGGGGCAGCGGGGCAGCAGCGGGGCAGCAGCGGGGCACCGGGGCTGTCTCTGGCAGGGGCAGCATCATTTGACGTGAGGTGCCAGCACGAGCACGAGTGGCTTTTGCAGAGCTGCCGGGGCTCCGGTAGCCACAGGAGCGATTTCCCCCATCACTCGCCCCGGGAGGTTTCCCGTGCGAGTGCCAGGGCCAGGCGGGAGGGACCCTGCGGGCAGCAGGGGCTGAATCAGCCTCCCACACCCCGGGGTGAGGACCAGGTGGGTTGGGTGAGAAAGGAGCCCTGTGAGTGACGGGCTTGCTGGGACTGCAAATCACTCTTTCGAGTTTTCATTTCCTCGTAGACACAGGCTGCCCTGCTCAGAAATGAAACTTAGAGAGGCGCGCCAGCGCTTTGTGAGACGGAAGGAACCACAATGACAGGTCATAGGATGCAGGGACAGGGTGGCTGCTGGATTGGGTGTGCACAAAGCAGACACAGCCCCGGGCAACACGTGGGGCTGGCTGAGGCCCCACTCTGCTTGGAAGGAGGGGGTAAATGTAGGTAAGATATTTGCAAGTGCAGAGGAGGGGTCCAGGAAGGCAGGGAGGTGATGAGGGAAGAGAAAGAGCTTCCCTCCTGCTGGCTTTGCAGAAAGCTGTGCTGGAGGGGATGAGCCTGTTCTCACTTTGGAGCTGTTAGGGGTGTGGAGCAGCTTTCACAAGCCCTGGAGCATCCCATGTGTACTCCTGTCTGTGCCTCAGGCTGCTGCCCTGGGCAAGTGCCTGTTTGCCTGTGCTCCAGCAGAGCGGACGTGTCATCTCCCATTCCATACCAGGAGATGCAGCTTCTTGCTCCGCTTTGTTCCAAGGCAAGGAACAGCCTTAGCCCTGATAAAAATTACATTGCAAGGCTCCTTTTCCATAAGCAACTCCCGTGCATCAAAGGTTGTCTTCCTCACACAGCTGGAGCTGAACACGGAGACCCTACCTGAACCAGAGCTGAGGCAGGCAGGGTTCAGCCAGCCCAGACTGCCCTCACATAATCTGCCTGGTTTCCACAGCTGGATTACTGGGAATGTGCACGGAAAGAAAGCAGAGGCTTCCAACTTCTACCTAGGGATAGAGGGAGAAGACAGTCAGGTTTGGCTGGATAACTCACTGCCCATTGTGAGGATCTGGATGGAGCTGTCTCCTGGTGGATGGCAAAGATTCAAGTTCATCATTTGATCTCCTAAGGAAGAACCAGTGATGTTTCTCCTCAAGGAGAGTAACTTCTTCTGTAATGCAAAGGAAGTGTCTGTATTCCATGTTGGTGCAGTGCTCCAACAACAGCATTTAAAACACAAACCTGTGAGCACTGCACCAACCCAGAGAAACCTGGAGACTTCAGACAGCCTGAGGAGGAGCTCTTGCTCCCACCCACAAACCATTGGAATAAATTTGGGATAACTTGCTCACAGAAGCAATGGACTTGCTCACGTGAAGCAAGAGGACAAAAGTAGAAAGCATGAATGGAAATCAAGCTGAAATGCCCATCTCGTCCCAGAAACATCCCAAGGGTCTCTGTGCTGCCCGTTAAAAGTCAGACAAAGTGTCACGGTCGCTGCTGCGCACCAACTTTGAACTGGTCTCCATCTCCCTTGCACCCACATTCATTCAGAAAGGAACTGAGGCTAAAATATTTGTCCAAATGACTTCAAGGGTTCTTTAGAGGATTAAACAAATCTAGTTCAAAAATGAGCATTTTAATCGTAGAGCCACGAGGCAGGCTGAGGTATGGTGTTCAGTGATGCTTCATAAATCTTGCCAATTTGTACAGTTAGCTTAAAACGAGAGTGGTAATTAAAAGCAAAGGAACAGCTAGTCCATTACAGACTAAATGGCTATATTAAATATTACCCTGGATCTGATTATTAATGTGCAGGAGAGCTGTTTAGTGGCTCAGTATTTGTTCAGCAGGTTTTATTAATAGCCCCACGGCAAACATTTCCCGTAACGCAGGATCCTCGCACCAAAGTCAAGTGTGGAAATTTGCATGCTTTTCCTCCCCTGGTTTCACTCTGCCTGGTAATTTCCACAGATTTTCTGCCTTTTTTTGCTCTCAGGTTTAGTCAGTGTGACCCCGGATGTCGGCATGGCTGGGTTTTCCACTGCCCCATTCCCAGCACTGCAGAGCCGCAAAACAACTGATTTAATTTTTCCCCCTGCGTCAGTGGAAGGTCCCGCTCCCTGTGACGCACGATCCTTGACTTCAAGAAAAAGTAACTCCAAGGTCGAGTTGAAGGTGCCCATCCCAGCCTGCCCTGGCCACCCACCAGCACCAGACAGGAGCTGTTAACCCCAAGGTGTGAAACCCCAACTGAGAAGCACCGCAAAAGCACCAGGCAAGGAGGAAGAGTGAGGAGGGCAGAGGGCTGTTTGCCTCCATGCAGCTTGGCTGAGTTTAGTTTCAGTAACCTCAGAGTCAGCATCTCAGATGTCAGTAGTTTCCACTGAGCGTAGATCAGCTCAGGCCAAGTCAGTGAGGGGCGCATATTAATAGGGGTAAAAAATTGTGTTCAGTTGATGGAAAAGTCCCATCGAACAGAAGATTGACCCAGATGAATGTTCACACCACCCAGCCTGCTCTTCTCACGTACAATGCCAAGAAAAGGCAGACAACTGACTTGGGTTTGGCTGTCGCAGTGGCTGGAAGGATTTAAACACCCCATGGATCCTGCAGAGCTCGGCTCTGCTGGTGGAGCACTCAGTGGCACTGGAGGAGCACCTTGTTCCTGCATCACCATGACTTAGAATCATCAAATTATTTATTTCCTGTTTCTCCTTTTCCTTTGTCTTCAGCAGAGATTTCTTTTCCCTTCTTTACTTCTAATCCCACAGGGAGAGGAGCTGGAATCCTTCTTCCAGCACATAAGTTTGGGGTTTTTTTTCCTGTGAAACCTCTGAAAAATCAGTGCTGACAATAATATTAATGCAGGATTCCAGGGATGAACCTCATTGATGGTGTCCTGGATGTGGGGGAAGCACACAGTCCAACCAGAGTGTACCAGATGGATACTGTGAGGTGTGCAATGGTTGGATTCCCACCACCCTTCTTTTATTTAAGTAAAAAGCATCTCTTTGCTTGATTTGCCTTGTTATCAGTTGATGAGATTAATCCAGAGCCCACCTCTCACCCCCAGCCCTACAGGAATCCAGGTTGCCTGCAATGTCAAGCAAGTCTAATAAATAATTTGGATGGAGTCAGTGCATTTAGTCAAACAAATAACTTCATTCAAAGGGCAGAATGGATTTTGTCAAAAGCCTTTTTTCATTATGTCAGAATGAAGAAAAAATTGTGCAGCCCTTTCACTCTGTCACCACAAAGGCATTTGTTCAAGCTTCTGGCTTTGCTTGACATAAAAAAATGTAGTTGTCAAGGCCCACACAGTGAATTGCTCTTCCCCACCCTGTCAGCACGAACACACTCCTGCACAGGGATGGAGGGACATGAGTCCTGTCACTCCACAGAGGCACTCCTTGGATGGGGCTCTGGTGTGGAGAACAAAGAATGGGTGGTCCATGAGGAAGAGGAAGCAGCATTCCAGTTCTCCTAGACTCGTTTGTGTCCCTTCCCTGCACCCCAGGTCACCTCCAGCAGCATCCTGGGACATGTTCTGTGGCAGGGTGCAACACCCTGAGAGCCCAGAAGAAATTCAGACATCCCAGACTGTTCTGAAAAAATCCCTTTCTGCTTCACTGAAATCGGTTCGCTAATTTAAGCAGGTACACATCAAACATACATGGGAGCAAAAGCAGGGAAAGGGGAAATATGGACTTTTTAGGCATATCTTCATTATACTTATTAAAGGTAATTCAATTAAAGACTGGGACCTATGGGTAAAATGCAGGGTACTGGAAGTTCACTGATTTACAGTCAAAATGAGAGACAAAGAGAGAGGTCAGAGCAGAGTGATGGGCTGTAGCTCCTGAGTGTGCTCTCAGACGAGATGGAACCACTCATGGGCACGATCTTCAAACCACAGAATCACAGAATGCTCTGGGTTAGAAGGGACCTTGTAGATCACCTCATCCCAGCCCCCTGCCATGGACAGAGACCTTCCACTTGCCCACTCTTGGTGTGCTGTGTGTTGCCATTTGCCCCATCAGTCTCCACATTCACTGCAATCCGTGGCCGCACTCCCACCCTGACATTCCAAGCCAGCAGCCCCTCCAGAGGTCTCCCACTTTGGCTGTTACAGGAGCTACAGGTGCCCAGCTAAGCACTGTCAGTCACAAGAATGGGGCAGGCAACATGCAGCTCCCCCAGCAAAGCCTGGTGGATCCAGAGGGACGTCGCATCCACGGGAACTTGTCTACCTTAATGCAACAGACTCCTCCGACAGAAAAGATGCTCCACACACAGCAGCAGCCTCATCAGGCAGCTGACTCATGGCTGCTGGGGAAAAGAGAGAGAAGACATCAATACAAGAGGCTGTTTTTATATTTTGAGTGGTGCTCTGTTGCCGTAGGGGACACAAAGAGCTCTGTGAGGCTCGTTCCTGCATTGCACCAGCACAAGTCCATGTTACGCTATTCTCCCATCTCTCCTGAGCTCCAACACCTTCATCCCTCTCTGTCCTCTCACTTCCCACACCTCAGAGCAGCCTCAGCTGGCTGTCCCTGTCCTCCCAGCACAAGCTTGTGCCTCTCCACCCTTCCTCGGACCCACCCTGGGTGCGGCTGCTGGGTCAGCGCTGAGCCCTCCACGCTGCAGGAGGTTGGAGATGTGGCACTGCAGAGGGGGCACCACTGTCGCTCCTGCACACCCACCCGTCCCAAAACACCATGGGTGGGAGCACAGGGACTGCTCATCAGGCTGGGAACGTGGCATGTCACCTCCCTATGGGAGCCCTGGGGGTGGGAGACCCACAGAGCCCCACATCCAGGCTGAGATCCACCCAGGAGAATGGCAAAGCAGGGTTTTATTCAGATGTAGCAAAAGAATAATGAGTTCATCAGATACCAATTGATTGATAAAGAGGGATTTACTGAAAGGTCTAATGTGTGTAGCCAAAATTAGTTTGCCATGTAATTAACTAAAAATGACTTAAGCAATGCATTCTTAATTATTATCTTAGTACAGCCAACTTGTAAGAAATTTCAAGCATTTAATTGGCATTTGATAGAATAGCTATAGCAAGCTAATTAGGTACCAAATTATGGAATGCGCTAATTGATATTTAATAAGTATGTCAATTGGTATCTAACTAGCCAATATGTTATAGCTATCTTGGAATGTGTCAATTAAGTGCCTAAAGATCTCTTTCAAGTAGATTATAAATGTAATCTATTAAGGATGTAATTTGCAACATTTTTTGATTATGGATTGTAACTTATTTGCTTCCTGAATATGTTATTGCTATTCACAGGCTCATTCACACAATATAATGTGCAGCATTTTGCCTACTCGAGCAACTTTGACAACTGATGTTTTCCTGGGCTCTTCTCCCCTCTTACTCTGGTGCAAAGAGATTCCACTCCCTTCACAGGTCCCAGAAGGGGACATCTGAAATACACAGCAGCACACCAGCCACAGATAAACTTGAGAGAGCCTAAATTGGTTTAGTTGCAATTGGATTCTACCCACAGCATTTTTTGAGGGGTGGCATAGTTCAAGCTTTTTGATGTGTGGTCCTGTTCAAAGAATCACAGAATGGTTTAGTTTGGAAGGGACATTAAAGATCATCCAGCGCCACTCCTGCCATGGGCAGGGACACCTTCCACTGTCCCAGGCTGCTCCAAGCCCCGTCCAGCCTGGCCTTGGGCACTGCCAGGGATCCAGGGGCAGCCCCAGCTGCTCTGGGCACCCTGTGCCAGGGCCTCCCCACCCTCACAGGCAAGAAACTCTTTCTAAAATCTCATCTAAACCGACTCCTTTTCAGTTTAAAAAAAGTCCTCCTTAGGAAAAAGCAGAGGGATGCTTTCACAATCAGACCCACTGCACAGGTCTGAATCAGGTGAGAGTTTTTCTTTCCCAAGTTTGTTCATTTAAATATCATAAAAATTGCTGCTCTCAGGACAGGAACAAGCAGGGGTAGCGCATGAGAAGTAGTTTAATCTAAAGGGTGAGATGTCCTCCGTGCCTCTTGCGGGGCTGGCATCACATTTTGGGATATCAGGCTGGCTTGCTAAGCTCCTAACAGGATTTACCTGTTCCTTGAACGCTCCAGTCAGCCTGAATCCCCAGGGAATTTCTCTGAAGAGTTAATTTAAAGCACGGTGATGACCGTGCTTATTTTCTTTTGATTTCTTTGATACAAGTTGCCATTTACTCCGTGCCTCCGGAGGTTTTTTTTCCCCTCGAGCAGCACGCACGTTTCTTTGTATCATGTGTAAGTATAAGGTTGGTGTTGTGAGAGGTGCAGCACACAGCGTTAGTGCCGTAGCGATCTGAGCACTTTATCTTCATGAGTGAAGTACCCAGCTGCTCTTGAATTCAACTGAAAAAAATATGCTGCCACTCGTAAGAGCAATACATTTTCAGTTACTAATAACAACTGTTGTCATGGAAACAGCCGGTCCAGCATGAATGTAAGGATTTGCTTTCAGGTCAGTGCTGTATTAGTCAGCAGCCTTTCAAAACCACATCTCCCCAGCACACAAGTCTCCTGTCCAATTTACTCTCTGCAGCACTTTTTCTCCATTGTGAATTACTCCAAATTAATTACATTTTATGACAATTGTGCGTGGCTCCTTTTCAACTCCACTCGCTGTATAATTACTTGGAAATGGTTTATGGAGGCCGAAAGAAAATTTCATAACTATATCCAGGTTTGGGAGTTCTGGGGTTTTTTTTCAAAAGAGCACTAAGAGTAGAATAGGCTGAATTATCATTATGATCATTATTGATAATTGAGCATCAGGCACTTGGGATGTATCCAGGTTCCTGACCATTTTTGGGGTCTGTGGATTAGTTGGAAGGGGCAGTGCAGGGGGTGCAGGCAGCTGGGGAAATGTGTGAGGGTGTGCAGGTTTTCCCTGCTGCAAAGCTCGTTTTGAGCTCCTGGGGTGGATGAAGGAGAAAGGAATCTGCCCCATCCCAGCCCTGCGGCTCGTTTCTGCAATTTCCATCAATCCCATGGACAATCAGCTGGAAGAAACTGATGTCCTTCAGCTCCCAGCTGACCACATCACAGCCCCAAAAGGCTCCTTCCCCACTGGGGAAGCAATGCCAAAGGAGACTGGCTGTGGAGCTGAAGCAGGGCTTTTCACCAGAGGAACCTCCAGGCTGGAACTGGGCTCCCACAAGGCACTTTGGGACTATTTCTCCAGCTTTCCTAAGTGTCCAACACCTAGAGCTCCCCTTGGAGCAGGAAGGAAGAAGGGTTTCACCCCTTTTTGCAGCCTGATTTGATTCTCCATTAAATGCTTTGCCTCTCCCACCAGAGAGAAGCAGCCCTGTTCCAAGTGTGGGCACACCAAGCCTGTGAGACCCTGCTCCTTCTCACGCACCTCTCAAAGCTCCCTCCCACACAGACATATCCCTGCTGTTTCCTGAGAGGAAGAACGAAAATGTGCATTTAATTCCTACCATTCTGGGACAAAACTTGTTGGGAAAATATCCCCAGACAAAGGAGCTGATGCTACTCCCAAACATCACCGGTGGCTGTGGTCCAGATTTTTCCTGCAGTGAGGAGAAGTGTTTGATTCTTCTTCCCTCACAATCCTGGTCCACCCAGCTTCTTTCCTTGCAGAATTGCTGCTGTCCTTGTCCTTGTGCATTTCTCTTCTTGTTGGTACTTTTCTTTTTCCCCACATTTTTTCCTATCTATCGCATCTCTTTTTACTACCATAACCTGAAAATCAAATTAAACCACTGTATCCTGTATTCCAGGGATGGACAGCCAGCCCTGGCTGGAGGGTGAAGTCCTTGCCTTGCTGTGGGGACAACTGCAAGCATATGGGGAAAATAAGCAAGGGGTTGGTGGTTCAGGAAGGTTTTCTGACAAAAGAGGCAGAATACGCTTTTGGGAGAAAGGACTGATTTCAGGGGAGCTGTGGGTTTCAGCACCTTGTGGAGCTTTGGGACATTTTGGGTGCTTTCCTTGGTGGGGTTCCCTGTGGCAGGGACACATCCCTGCCTTGGAGACTTGCTGGAGAGCAGGTCCCAGCTCTGCATGGCAGGAGGGAAGGAATAAAGATGAAAGACATCAGGAGCCTCAGTCAGAGCATTCCTGGCATGCAGTCAAACTTCTCCAAAGGCACAGCTGGAGTGGAGGGCAAGATTTTGAGTCAAAAGCTGCAGAGGGAGGAGGGGTTCTGACTTTCAGGGTCAAGATGCTGCCAAGAGAGAGGGGACAAGAAGGGCTGGAGGGAGCTGATCTCGGAGCAAAGGGAGCTTGTTGAACACCTCTGTACCTCCACTTCATGGTGTGCCCCAGGCCTGCCTCCTTCCCACCCAACCCAGCAAGGCTGAGCAGTGAGCATAGTTTGTTTAACCTTGAGTGCTACGTACAAAATCAGTCCTGATAATGACAATGGAAAGGGAAGGAGCCTGGCAGAGATTGCTGAAGAAATGTTTCATTTCTGCTTTCACTCCAAGTCCTGCTCACCCAGGTGGAACACACGGTCTCACAGTTTGCCTGTTAACCTGACCCTGACTGATTTATTCATGGATGCTTCGAGGGGCTGAGGGTCTCTAGAGGTGCTGCTCCCACATCCCAGGGCATGGACAGTGCATTGTCCCCAAAATCAGGCTGAGCACTTGGTGGATTGGGGCAGCTGGGTCGGGTTTGGTTTGATGCTGTTCAAACGACCTGAACCACAGGAAGTCATTCTGGTTTAAGGGGTCTCCCGTGCTCTCAGCAATCATCCCCCCCACTCTGAACACATCACCCTTCCTGAGGAAAGGGGGGTGGCTGGAGTTGCCCAGAGAAGATTTTAATGAGATCATTTCAAGCTTGGACACAGAGCTTCTGCCCAAAGCTGAGGTGCACATCCCACCTGGGAGATCTCTGTCACCCTGCCCAGAGGCCATCACAGCCCCCAGCCCACCCAGAGCTCTCCCTCCTACTCCTCAGAGCTTTTTCCTTTCTCTGCATGGGCAGTTCGAGATTTTCAACTTGCCTGCCAGTGAAAATAAATGCAGGCTGAACATGAAGGTTTCAGTGCTCAAACAGTAACATTTCCATCTCTGGGTCACCGGTCAGAACATCCAGCAGATGCTGCGGTGACCGAGGCCTGAGGGTCTCTCTATGGCCATGCACTAAGAGGAAATGAGCTGGATCAGCACCTGCTCAGGAGCAGCTCAGACCCGTCCACAGGATGGTGAAGGGTTTAACCTGTAGCTTTTCCCTCTCAGGTATCAGCCTGGGCAGGAATGAAGGTGCCAAACTAAACTTTGGGCTCTTTGTGCGGATGGCAGATTCTGCCAAGAGGGACCTCGTGTCCTGGCTCAGCACAGCTCCAGAAACCACACCCAGCCTCCTCCATGCCCTTCCTTGTGAAAGCCATCAGAGATCCAGCCAGCTTAAACTCCTGCAGGCTTTGGACCACCCTGCAGGGGTGATTTTGATGATCTTTGGTGCAGTGCAAAATAAAAGCTTAAAAATGCTTTGGGAACTTTTTTTGGGGGGGAAAAAAAAAGTATAGGAAATATTAGGCATTATTCCATTCTGGAGGCCAGATCCACAAGGCCATCAAGATTAATGTGAAGACTTCTCAGAGCTCTGGATGAGATCCCCAGAGTGCTGGATTACCCCCTAAACTGAAAAGAGCTGTGTGCTTGTGGGGCCAGTGGTGCTCTGAGGCAGCAGGGCAGGATCCTGGCTGGTCTCACCCACTCCAGGGATGACCTCCCATGCTCACTGCCTGTTTGGGACCCCCAACGTCATATCACTGATGAAGAGAAACGTTTTCAGCCTCCTGGAACCTGCTGCAGCTTTGAAACCTCTTTGCCAGGCCACTGAGTCATGGATAGAGGCTGGTCCCACGAGCTATTTAATAAATAAAATTTGGAGACTTGGAAATCCCTGCTCATTCCTGTATTACTTCTTGTTTACTCATAGTACTCAGGCCTTTGCCACCCATACGTGAAGCAATCTGGTATAAAGTGCTGAAAACTGAAGGCTCTAAAACACCTCTCCTAGAATTATGTAAGATCCATTTCAGGCTGCCCAAAACCTTTCCACAGACTAGTCAAAAGCAGGAGGAAAAATTAACCTAGAAAATACAACCAGCATGCCTCCCCCTCAGCCAGGAGACCTGTGTCTTGCAAGCCAGGCATACTAGGAGCCTAAAAATATAATAAGAACACGACAGTAATAATATAATGAATAAATAAATTAAACTAATACTACTAATAAATATAACAAATAATAAAACAAATATAATAAGAGCATGAGAGCCATCCCAAAAGGGTTGGGGGACCCAAATGCCCCAACAGGCTCAGCCAGACCTGCCCTTGCCACCTCTCAGCTGTGCCTTGCACTTCACTGCAACATCCGCGCCTTTCCTGCCGAGGTATCCCTCGTGTGGGGGAAGATACAGATTTTATTCACAGCCCACTACTTTCTACCTTTTTATTATTCTGTTATACCCTCTGAAAAGTGTGTCCTGTACAGGGTGCAGATGAAGTTTTGCCCTTACCAATACCTGGTGCGTTGGAAAACAAGATGACAGCAAATCGAGAGCTGAAGGAGGGCTGGCTCTTATATAATGTACAGAGTGTGCTGATATAAATGAGTCTTCAAAATGATAATGTCCTTCTCCCCCAGGCCTGCTCTGCCGTGAAGTTGGATTTCTGGAGCCGGAGTTCCATTTGCAGCTCATTGTGTATGCTGGAGTTTTTCCCTTTTCCCTATTTTTGAATTTGTTTGCAGACTGTAATGGGCCCCATTCTGGTTCTTCCTCATATCCTTTGAATTGTTTTACAGGAGTGAAATGGAGGTTTTTGATATATTGAATATATTTAATATTTTAATGCTGTGAATTTGCAGGACAGAGGAGAGACTGCCTCTTGCGATAAGAGACATTATTATTGTTGTGAAGAATTCCTTTAAGATTCCATCTTAATCATTCTGCTATTGAAATGGAAGAATAAAGTAATAAATGGTTTGAATAGACTTGATTAAAAAGAATAATTATATTCCTTGTGTGGGTTAAATATATAAACTCTTTGTGGTTTTGCATTCTTCCAGCATTTGCCTGGTAGAACGAGCTTTTCTCTTCAATAAGGACACGCTTTGCATGTGGGAATGAGAGAGTCCTCTTGGCAAGGAGGTTTGGATCCTCAGTGGCCCCTTACCTGAAGCCAGGCACTGCCCATATTTTCCTGCCCTGCTTTGGGGCCAGATTTCTACCAGAAGTCTTCTCTGACCTCTTTGAGATGCTCCACGTCCTTTGGGGTCTTCCCTCTTTCACTGCCTCTCTGGGGCCCCCACAGGGGTTCCAGATGCCTGTGGTGGGGTGTGCTCCAAGGAGGACAAAGCTGTGGTGCTCCTGACTTGCTGGGGAGAACACACCCAGGAACTGGGGCAAAAAGGACAAGTTTCCCACTGGCAAAAACTCCGTTGTCAATGTCAGCAAGGTGTAGAGGTAGCAAACCTCGGGGTGCTCACCTGTGCACTCTCTGCCAGGCACAGCCTCCACCTGTCCCCTGGAAGGGATGGGGAAAAGTGTTTGCTTCCTGCTGGAAATCCTGAGACTGGAACATCATGTTGCAGCCTGACTCGGGGGGGAATACAGCCTCTTTTGTAAAATCAAGTGTTTCAAAGTGTTTCTTACCCACGTCCTGGGATTTATGGAGGATGATGCTTCAGGTTAAACATTCTCGTGTAGCTGCAGTGGTGTGTGCACCTTACTGAGGTGGGAGAGCCCTTCCTCCTGGTGGAGCTTCCTTCTGCACCTCAATTCCCCACTGATGGCACCCCAAACCTCAGTTCCCCCCTGACAGCATTCCAGACACACACGATGGGCCAAAATCCACATGCCATCGAATCCACATTTCCTGAAGGAGGCTGCTCTTCTGGAATTCACCTTCGCCCCCCAAAAAATCTCCCTTTAGCCCTTGCAGTGCTGGGTCTCACAGGTCTGCCCTCTCCTTTGGTGCTTGAAAACTTTTCTTAGGGAGAAAGACTTTGCTTCCAACCTACATTTTCATTTCCCCTCACGTCAGAGAGTGGCTGCCTGCCTCTCCCTTCCCCTGCAGATGTGATCATGGATGCTATACTACTAAGTCTTCATTATTTTTACAAAAATCTACTCCAGCACGGTAAGAAGTGTTATAAATAATTAAAGAAACACTAGAGTTGTCAAAATAAATGAACAAAGTACACTTTGAGATGCATGCTCTTGGCTTATTTGGGGTTTGTTCAGTTGGCAGCTGAATTTCAGAATTCAGTCCCTGGAAACACCCAGCAGAAATGCAACCAGTGAGGATCAACCATGCACCAACAAGAAACCTTTGTCTTTCCCCCCAGAGTCATCTAGGAACAGGGCTGGACATCAAATATCGTGTATAGAGCACCAAGCTCCAGTCCCCTCTTGGCCTTTCCAGGGAAAGCCAGGACCCAAAACGCATCCAACCAACCATCCAGAAGTTAGCAAGACCACTTGTATGGCCTGCTTTGTGTGATGCTAATGTTCCAAGTGAATGCCTCATTGCTCTGCACAATAAACCTTCTTCTCTTCATTCAATGCTCTTTTCCAGAAGGTCTTCTTTGTCTCCATGACGACAAATAAATTGCTTCTTGTTCACTGAAATCTGCTAAAAAGCTCGTTATTAAGCTAATGTGCCCAGGGTGACAACGCAGAAGAGGAAGACAGTCCTGCTCCAGCAAAGGATGCTTTTCTTCTCAGTTTCCCATGTGGACACCACTTCTCTGGGCTCTTGGGATGGCGTTGCTCTCATTTGCTGTCAGAGATGCTTCAAAAAATCGAAGACATTTGAGAGAGAGGAGAAAAAACTCTTGAGTGTGAGCCAAAGACACTGATAATTGTCTGCCTGCCCTTTCCATCTGCCTCTCTGCCTGCTGTTGTACTCTTTCCAAGCACACTGAAACTTCCATCCCGAGGTTTGTTCTCGCCTCCGGCACGCGGAGTTCCAGGCGGTGTCCCCAGTGCTGGGGTGCCACCAGTGTCCTCCTCCCCATCACCCCCAGGGTGCTGCCAAGGGGACAGGCCAGCATGGGGAGGTGACATGGAATGAAGGGGTTGTTGGGGTGCTGGCAGGCTCTGAGTGAGCTGTGCTGTGGGTTCCCCATGTTGCCGGCACTTTGCCTTGGAGAAGAGGCCTGAGAGCCACTGTGTGATTCCACAGGGCAGGGGCAAACCTCAGGAAACCCCCCCAGGAGCTGCTGGTGGCTTCTCATGAGTTGCCAACACCATTTAGCATTTCAGTGTTCGCCTGCTCCTTTCCCAACCACAGCATTTTTTACCATTTCTTGCTCTCCCCACAATCCAAAGTGCTAAAAGGTCCCGTGAGAGTAAACGGTGAGAGCTTTCATGTGGTTACTGTCACTAGGGAAACCACATCCTTGTGATTCACATGTTCTCTGAGGCTCTCTTCGTTTCCCTCTGCTTTCAGAAAGGTAATGTTGTGCTGGTACACGTCGGGGGGATGGGGCAGGGAACAGGCAGAGGCAGCAGGAAAATGGATGAATGTGCAATTGGTTGCAGGGTTTTGGAAAGAAAACCCCAGCATCGTGTAGGGTAAAGCTCATTGTTAGGAAAGAGTAAGTATTCAGAACTGGTAAAAAACCCCCAAATTGACTCAATGTGACAGTCCCACTAAAAAACTATTAGAAAAAAATAAAAGGGCTTTTCTCCCCTTCTGGTATTACTTTCTTTTTCCCTTCAACCTGATCACAAATGAGCTCATCATTAAGACAGGCAGACAAACTACCACCATTTCTCTTCTCTTCCCAAGCGGAAGAGCCTGGTGGGAAGTGCCCTCTGCCCACCCAGGTAAGTGGGTCAGGAGAGAGAGGTTTGCCCAGCAGGTCAGGGAGGGGCAGAGACACTGGGCTGAGGTGTGAGACAGGGCTGGTGGAATCAGCTGGGATGAGAAATTACAGCCAGGCAACAGAAAAGCAAGGTTTGGAGAACATCTCAAAGTTCACATAGAATCACAGGATGGTTTGGATTGGAGGGACCTTAAAGCCCATCCAGTCCCACCCCCTGCCATGGGCAGGGACACTTTCCACTGTCCCAGGCTGCTCCAAGCCCCATCCAACCAGGCCTTGGACACTTCAGGGATCCAGGGGCAGCCACAGCTGCTCTGGGCACCCTGTGCCAGGGCCTGCCCACCCTCACAGGGAAGAATTTCTTCCTAATATCTGACCTAAATCTACCCTCCTTCAGCTTAAAGCCATTTTTCCTGGGCCTGTTACCACTGATCCTTGTCTAAAGTCCCTCTCCATTTTTCTTGGAGCCCCTTCAGGCACTGGAAGAGGTTCTAAGCTCTCCCTGGAGCCTTCTCTCCTCCAGGCTGAACAGCCCAAACTCAGCCTGGCTTCATGTACTGGAAGATCAGAGCCCAAGAACACAGAGGAGACCTGAAAGCCCCTGGTTATTCCATGTATCTCAGCCTCTAGCCTGTGGCCAGGATAAAGAGCCGCAGAAATGGATGCTTTCTTCAAGCACAAATAAACACACTTATTCTTGCTTAAAGGAAAAAAAAAATTACTATCCCTTGCATTAAGAGAAAGATTTTTAATGGAGGTTACTTTTGATCTAAACCCAGTTTTCCATTTATATTCATTTTGAACATGTTTTCATTCAGAGGAAAGTGGTGATTTAGGGGAGGTGGAAGAAGGAAACCTTAACTCAGTCAATTCCTGGTGTGCTCCAAGCATGAGAGAAGCCACCAGGTCTTTGGAAGGGTCCCCATGCAGAGCTGGGATGGGAATGTCCATCCTGGAGCTTCATCCCGTCTGTGTTCCTGCTCTATCCCCCACCTCCCTCTGCACCACCTCGCTGAAATCACATCTGTGCTGCCTCAATTTGCTGCCCCACAAATTGAGTTAACATTCCAATCCCTTTTATAGCCATGGAAGGTGGGTGCTTAAATCAAATGAAGATGAATATATTTGCTGACACATAATTGTTTTCTTTAGTAATTGCACTCAGGTCTCTTTATATCTGATCGTTAATGCTGGGCGAGGATTGTTTGTGAACTGTCTCATTGTTTCTGATGAATCCTATGAAAAGTGACACTCCTGATTATTTTGCCATGCAGGAGATTACACCAGGCTCCACTGCTAAGCAGTATTGATAGACCCTGTGCTGTCTTTTACTGTTTAGTTGCTACCAATAGATCAGAACTCGGGCTCTTCTCCACGTGCTGAATCTTTTATCACATGCAAATGTGAGAAAAGAGCTTGAGATGTGGCAGCTTCCCAGGGGGGTCAGGTAGAGGAGTGAAGATGTTGCTCCAACATGGGGCTTGAGGATGGGGTCCTGAACGCCTTCCTGGTGTTGGGAGCCAGATGTGACCACCCATGGTGGCACCTGGGCATCCCCAGCATTCCCAAGGCTCCTTGTTTTCTCATGGAATGTCAAGCTCTTCTGGTGGTTGTGGGAGGCAAAGGGCTTGGCAGAGGCATGGCAGAGGCATCTCCCAAAAGGGAGATCCCAGCACGTGCCAAAGCTGGGATTACAGCTGCCTGACCTGAAGCGCTGTGAGCAGCAGGTGACAGAAAAGTGGCCGTGATGTATTTCACATTCGAGAGCTGCTGCGCTCTGAGATCCCAATTTCCCACAACAAACCCTCAGCCAAAGGGAAGACAGAGGCAGGGAGGTGTGAGGGGGTAGGAGGGCAGGATGTGCTCCATCCCAGGGGACAGGGACATGCTCCCTCTGGCCCTGGTGGCAAGGAGCCTCCCACGTGTGCCGTGCTTGGTGCCAGGGTGCTGGTGGCAGCATCCAGGGACAGGATCCCATGGGCAGGCGGTAAATGTCCCTCATGTCAAAAATTTCAGCCTCAGCCCAAAGCCAAGCTGGGAGAAGGAAGGTGCTCAGGAATCTCAAAGCTCAGGCTGGAGCATTCCCAGTGCTCCCAGAAACACTCGGGCTGGGGGAAGCCCCAGGGGCCACCGGGGATGGCAGTGGCTCCAGTCATCCCGTGGGGGATGCCCATAAGCCTCAGTCGTCCCGTGGGGATGCCCATAAAACTCAGGGCCTGCAGGAAGAGGTGAGGGATCAAAGAAGGGAAGCGAGAAGAAGCACACACACGCCTCTGCATCCCCCCCAGCCTAACTGAGCTAATTAATTTAGCGAAGATACAGCGCTCTGTAATTTGCCTAATTCAGTGAGAAGAGAGGCAGCAGCAGCAGCCAGTCCTGCTCCCCAGGAGCCTCTCCTGCTCCTGCCAGGGGCTCAGCACCCCAGGCAGCTGCGGAGCCCTCGCAGCTCCCACCAGTCACACCAGTGCCGGCCGCAGGCTCAGCACCAGCAGCATCCAGCCCCCGAGGAGCTGCAGCTAAAAATCCCATAAACATTTCTCATGGCTGCAATTCCCAACCAGAATGGAGTGACTCCAAAGCGAGCCTCTGATTGTAGGAGCAGCTAAACCTCCTCTGCTCTCGCTTGATAGTTCTCCCAGTGTTAGGGTCCCCTTCCTGCTGTGATGAGAAAGCTCCTGGATAAGGGGTTTTGCACAGATTCCCGTCTCCCAGAGGCTGCTTTCCTGCCTTTCTGGCTTTTCTCTCTCTCTCTCTCTTAATGAAGACGTTGTGTGCTCGGCGCTGAAGGGGTTCTGGATACCGATGAAGATGTGGAAAATGCCATAATAGGAGACTGAAGTGAACAGGCAACTGCAGGTTGACGAGGAACCATTAAAACCCTTCCTGCGCCCGGCCCCGGTGCAGCAGCACGGGAGGGACTTCTATGCTGAAATGGAATGCAAAATAAAAATTGCATCGAGCTGAGGTCATTTCTTGCATGATGTATCTTGGGAAAAGAGGGGTTTCTCTTCTTTCCCTGAGATATTCAGAAATTCAAAATAAAAGCTTTTCATTGAGGTGAGCAGCCTGGCAGAGCAGCAGAGGCAGGAGCCGAGAGCGCTGTTAATTTTGCCTTGATTTTTTTTTTTCTCCCTATCTGGCAATCTTTAGGAAGAAAAAAAAAATCTTGACATTTTTGTTTCCTTATTTGCTTGTCTTCTCAATATGCCAGGAAAGAGACAAGATTACAACACAATCCCTGCTTGAAGCAGACTTATATTTGCCATCCAAACAGGTTTTCCCCTTTTAATGCAAGCTATTAGCCCAAGTTATTACTATAAATGTAGCAAGCCCCATCTATTTTAATCAGCTTGTTTATGAGCATCCTTCCATTCCCAAATTGCACAGGAGCTCTCCTGCTAAATACCCCTTTCTTTTTCAGGTAAGATAATTTCTGGGACAAAATGTCAGGGAGCTCAACACATCCCTTCAATTACTGCTGTACAGATTTTCTCTGAGCTACTGGACAATAAGTAGCTTTCAGGGAAGCATTAAGTAGATTTGCCCTCAAGGGTTTGCATTTCAGTGGAGTGACAGTTATTTTTGTAAATACAAAATAAAAAAAAAATTTAAAAAGAGGAAAGAAAAGAAGGAAAAAACAGACATACGCCCTCCCCCAGCTCCAAGAAAATAGACAGACACAGGCTAGACAACTGCTTATTATCTGAGAACCTTGCATCAGATAGGAAAACCAGAGTTTCTAATGTCTTCAAATGTCACAGCATCATGATTTATACCAGAACACAGTGTACCATGCTTCATTACAGAGAAAAAAATAAAGAAAAATTGAATTACCCAACTAATGTCTTCCCCCCTTTTTTTTTTTCAGACTACTCTGAGGATATAAAATCCATCATTAGTTGTTTTTAAGCTTGTCTCTAATGATGAAAAAAATAATGGGGCATGAAACTCAGACTTAACAAAACAAAAATACAAAACACAGCATTTTACAGACTTTACGCAAACATAATGTGACAATGCACTTCCTTTCATTCTCTGCTATGACAGTTAATTCCAGACCAGGAAAACTGTCAAAAATGTTTAGTTCTGCTTGGGTTGAGTTAATTACAGGCCCTGGGGCTGTGTTGACTTTCTCCTGCTAATGGCACTGTGCTACAGGTAAAAATCCATTTGCAAGAATGTTTTCAGAGCTACAGATCTAATTTACTGAATATCAAATATTTATGCCATTGCAATTAAAGTGACAACGTTCCACCCCTCTTCAGCATACAAGCTCGGGCTTTTTAATAGAATTTATTATACAGTAAACATTTGGTAAAAAGTTTTGCTGGAGCTTATAATGTGAAAGCTTTGAATATTTTATTGATTTTATTTCTTTAGCGCTCTATCCCTATCAATGCTGGAACGTTATGAACTTCTGCAGCACATAAAAGACCATTTTTTACTGTCAGAGCCAGGGAAGCTCGCAGATAAAGGCTGGGACTGAGGGATGGAGCTGTGCTGCCACTGTCACACGAGGAGCAAAAGGAAGGACAGCAGCAGGGAGGGACAAAGTGCCAGGCCAAATCTGCCAAGGCAGGAGTTGGAGCACAAAGGAAATGAATTCTCCTCGTTAGATAAATGGGAGAGGGATTATTCCTGGTTTCTCTCCACAGTCAGATCCACCAGCACGGGCAGCCCATGGGAGGGAGCAGTGCAGGTTTAGGGAGCACCTTGGAAGCGTGGGAGGTTTAAGGAGGCTCTGGTGATGTAGGTGATGGTGGAGGGTGTCCAGGTGAGGGGAGGGGTTTGCTTTTCCTTTGCTGATTTGGGTTTTGAGAGCAGAGGTCAGGCTGTGAATTCTGCACTTTGTGCAGCTCCCTGTCTCCATCCCCATCCTCACTGGGACATTTCCCCATTGTTTGCTTCTGATCACTACAAACCTTGTAGGTAATTTATTTCATTTTTTCCATATGAAGGATCTGACAAACCTGCTCAGGCTTATTTGCTTCTGCCAAAGGTATTTTTATTTGCAGGGAGAAAATCAACAACAACAAAAAAATTGTTTCTGAGCACATGCTTTCAAAAGCCACGTTTGGTTAAGATCCTAAACACTGCCTGCAGAGAAAAGAGCTGTGCAAAGGGGAAGTAAAGAGGGTGAGGGGCCACCAAAATTCCCTGTTCTGCCTTAGGAGCAGCATCTAGGCTTGCCCCAGTGGGTGGCCCTCAGCTTCTGGATTAGGGAATATAAAATCATAGAATTATGGAATCACAGAATGATTTGGGTTGGAAAGGAAATTAAAGATCACCTAGTCCTGCCCTCTGCCATGGGCAGGGACACCTTCCACTAGACCAGGTTGCTCCAAGCTCCATTCAGCCTGGATCTGAACACTTCCAGGAGATATCACTCTGTCCTGTCCATTCACCCAGTGACTTGCTCTCCATGAATCTGTGCCAGCCCCTCCTGACCCTGCTGGCACCACCTCCTTGTGACAGCCAGCTCCGACAGTCTGCTGGGAAAAGCAGTGCTCAGTTTTAAACCAATCCCCACCAGCTTTATAGAATTCCCCTTGAGCTGCTCTGCAGCTCCTTGCTCTCTGCACAGATCTGCTGTCCTTCTCCTTCATTTTTAGGCAGTTCCCTTTTGGAAGGCAAGCACACACGGGACAGGGACATTCTCCTGCTGCCCTCACTGCCAAGCCTGACCAAGCACAGGGGATGCCCCACCAGCACCTTCTGCAGCAAGACTAAACCAGACCAGCATTGTCCCTCACAGGCTGTAAGGTTGGTCCCTCTGGGACACAGATTTTGTAAAATCTCTGTAGTGCAACCACTGACCTGGCCTGTGTGTGGGTAGCTGACATTTCCCACCATCACTACCTAGCCTAAATTTGCAGCTTTGCTCATGCCACTTAATCTTTCCCCACCACTGCTGTCAGGGTAGAGCCATCCTGCAGCATATTTTTGTTATTAGACCTCAGGTTTTCCACCCACAGGGATTCCCTCGGGCTCCTCTTTCCACCTGGTGTTTTAATGATGCTCTTCCTTCTATTGCCACATGTCCTGCCACCCTCCCACCATCCTGCTGTGCTCCCATCATTCCAGTAAAGCACCAGCTTCATGGATTATCCTCCCGCACCAGGGCTCCTGGGTGCCCACGGAGCTGGGATCAGTGGTGATGCCAAGCAGGTGGCCTCCTTCATTCATGGTAATTGTTGTGTCCAACTGGTCCTTTTGGAGGTGCATTGAGCTACATCCACCAAGCCAAAGAGGTCACCTGAACCAGGCACTCTTCCTCCAGCTCTCCCCAGCCCCCAGGCTAAGTATGCCCCTAGAACCCCTTGGACTGTGTAAACCATCACCTGGCTCTGCCAAGATTAAGGTGCAGACCATCCCTCCTGTCCTGGATCCTCACCTCCTGCCTCTGCCTCATCTCTCTCCTCTGTGCACCATCATCTCACCATCGCACCAACCCTCCTGATTCCTGCCTGTCCATCAGTTTTGGGATCACCCTCGGTATCCCTGAGGGTGCTGCTACAGCAGCCCTGGAAATCAGCCCCTGCCAAGCAGCCTGTGTTGAGCGTCCCAGACCAGCCTTGTACTCCTGCCTACACCACTGGTACCAACATGGACCACAACAGCTGCCAGTAATTATCTGGATATTTCGTGTCCCCTTTGCACCCAGAAGATAAATGCTCAGAGTCTGCACCACAAACCAGCTCTGCGTGGTCTAACAATGCCCCATCCATGGAAGTGTCCCAGGCCAGGTTGGATGGGGCTCTGAGCAACCTGATCTAGTGGAAGGTGTCCCTGCCCATGGCAGGGGAGTGGGACAAGATAAGCTTTAAGGTTCCTTCCAACCCAAACCATTCCATGATTCCACGAATAATTGCATTTCCCAATACCACCACTCAGGTCTCCTTGTCTTACAGGATTCTCTGCTGTGGGAGCATTTTTGATGTAAGAAGACCCTGGAGGGGAACTCAGCTACGTGAAATCCTCTGCTGCCATTGATTTCCTTCTTCTCCACGTCTTACATCTTTCCCCACCAGAGCCAGGCCTGTTGTGTGACATCCTTGCAGATCCCAGGCAGGAGCTGCTGCTCCCCTGACACCCCCCCCCCCATTAAGCCTCTCTCATGGCAGGAGAAAACAAGTGCAGGAGAGGGGAGGTCACCAGGAACGTTGTACTCTGTGCCATAAATTGAGTAGTCCCTGCTCCTGGGGAACACCCACCTGCCTCTTGGTCTTAGATTCACTTTGAGTCTCTTGAAAGGAAGGGTTAAAATCACTCTCGTGCAACTCTGCCCCAATTAAACCAGCTAGGTGAGAAATACCCAGCAGCAGAGGAGCAGCCTGCAGCCCCCTGCTCTGCAGCCCCTGGAGCTCAGGTTCTGCTGTGACCTGGCTGTTCCACTGCTGCCTTTGTCCTGCCCTGGCTCCAGGCAAGCTCTGCCCCTCAGCCCATGCCCAGGGCCACCTTCAGACTCGCAGAAGCAGGACAAGGAGAAAGTCAAGTGGGTGGGAAAACTCTCCCATGCTGAGTGGAGAAAGAAGAGAGAAGGAAGGTGATACAGCAGCCTGGCACTGCAGGGGCTACAGCCAGGGGTGAGATGTCCTGTCTGCCAAATCCTGCAGCAGGAGCAGGATGCTCCCTGGTCCTGAGCTCACAACTCCCTCCTGGAGCAGGTCACTTGATGAGGAAGCTCACTGCCATCCCAATGCCAGGGCTGTGTCAGGGTTGTTCAACCTAAAAAGTCAGAATTTAAGCCAGGATTTCTAACCATGAGACAAGAAGAGGAACAGTTAGGATGTATCAGGAATACCAGTATTAGGAAAAGGCTCTTCCCCCAGAGGGTGCTGGGCACTGCCCAGGCTCCCCAGGGAATGGGCACGGCCCCGAGGCTGCCAGAGCTCCAGGAGCGTTTGGACAGCGCTGCCAGGGATGCCCAGGCTGGGGTTGTTGGGGTGTCTGTGCAGGGCCAGGAGCTGGGCTGGGTGATCCCTGTGGGTCCCTTCCAGCTCAGGGTACCCTCTGATTCCATGGTTCTGTGTTCCCCAGCACGAGGGCACATTTGTGCCTGCCTCCAGTTGTCCTGCTGGAGCAGCTGGGATGGAGTGGGCACAGCACACAGGACCCACGGACACCTGCAGGGGCACAGTGAGGGGACAGCAGCGCCACAGAATCTGTACAGCCCAACCAAGTCCTCACAGAGCCAGTGACACCACACCAGCTCCGTTCACATCCACAGCATCAGTGTCTGCTGGCCACCGGCATGGTCCCCTTGGGGTGAGGGTACTCAGAGAGTGCCCAGCTCTGTCCTGCCAGCCCAGGTCTCTGCAATGCCCACCACAGGGATCCCTGTGCTCTGCCAGCCCTTCCAGCCACTTGACCTTCAGCCTCCTGCCTCTCTGCACACCCAACACAGACACTAATCACTTCAAACCCCAACTGCTGTCATGTCTTATTGCTTAAACACCAGCTCTGCCAGCTGCACATTTGCATCCTCAGCATTGACTCAGCTAATGTAGCTGTCATTTAAGCACCAGTGATCTGCCAGAAATAATACCGGGTACAGCAGCTTTCGAGGGTCGAGGCTCGGGGCTTCTGCTTGCAGGGAGCAGTCCCTGGATGTCCCAAGGAGAGCTTGTGGCAGCTCCCACTGATGGACATTTACAGGATGCAGGTGAGCAGCACGGCCTCACACTTTGCCAGGGAGCTGGTCCACAGCCCCTGCAGCCCTCCTGGGAGGAACTAGAGGTGAACACAAAAAGATGTGGGATGAGTTCTTCTTGGAGGGGTTGCCAGGGTTCAGGGTTGAGGTGAGTGTGGTAGGATCGCTGGGATGGGGCACGAGCAGAGGCAGAATTCCTGACAGACAATTCCTAAAGGTGGGAACCTGCTCTGATCTGAAGGTAGCTGGCTGTTCAAAGCTGCTGTGGAAGCTGCCCCAAACATGGGCTGCTCCAGCACAGCACTCCCAGGAGTTTGTTCCCTCCATCCCAGCCCTCTCCTCTCCCATCATGGTGTCTAGGATGGGCTGAATAGAGCTGGGGGCAGCACAGCCTCTGGGGTGAGGCATGGGACAGAATGCCAGGCTTTACAGGAGGATCCCATCCTGGAAAATGGCCTCAGCATGGGCTTAAACTCCCTCTGATTGCACCCCTAACTGTGGAGGCCACATCCTCCAGCAAACCTCTACAGAGCTCAGGAGCTACAAACCTGCCCCAGAGCTCAGACTCCCTCCTTCCAAGCTTTCTCATCTCTGGCTGTCTCAGTACATCCTGGGGGTCAAAACCACCCACTGGTGGGACAAAGGAAGGTTTCAGAGAGCACACCTGGAGGTGCCACGGCCACGCAGACATCCCTGGGAGCACGGATCAGAAGCTGCTGTGAGAGTCTGCCCTTCCTGGCATCAGTGCCTGGCCCCAGTGCTGCAGGGCTGGGCCTGGAGGCTCCTCCCGAGCTGCTGCCAAGGGGAGAGCTCATGTTCTGCCTTTGTCGCTGCCTTGTTTCCATGAAAGTTTAATGCACCTCCGCTCTCTCCCTGGAAGTGAGATGCCTCCTGTGTCCCTGCACGGCGCAAAAGCCAGGCTGGGAGGATGAACCCAGCCTTGCCTTCTCAGCCCCTGGATCCAAGCAGCACAGCGGAGATCAGAGAAAAGATTTTGGCTAAATTCTCCCCACAGGTGGGGCGTGTGTGTAACAAGGAGGTCCAGCACTGGTACTTAAATAATCGGGGCCAGGGCTCAGGGGAGCTTGTCCGAGGTCTTACTGTGCTTGAGGAAGCAGGCGGACATAATGAAATCTTTCATTCGTCAGTAAATGTCACTGTATGAAGTGTAATTAATGGATTTACCAGGGCTGGATGTAGCCCAAACTGAAGTATAAGCACTCAGGGAGCCGGCTGGGAGCAGTGTCCTCTGCACCGCTTAATTATAAGGTCACTGCCAGAGCGGCGGGAGCTCTGCTCAGACCAAAGCTTTGGGGGAAATCTTGCCAGCTCGGACATTTTCTCCAGCAAAATGATGGTTTTTCGTGGCAAGGGAGCAGAGTGTGAGTGGTGCAGGCGGGTCCTGAGCAGGGAGGTGCTGCAGGGCTGCGGGCAGAGCTGGATGGGCTGGCAAATCCCTGGGAAGGGGCTGCAGGGCTGTTAGTGCTGGGCGGGGCTGTGGAATGTGTCTGTGGAATCACCCAGCCTGGCAGCAGGGTGGGCACGAGTGGGGATAGCTGCACTTGGCACCAAATTTTGTGTCCATCTGAGAGTTTTTCCGCTGGCCCCTGCATGGATGTGCTGGTCTCACGGGTGCCCTGACCTGCAGGCGCTGGATGGTGAGGGGGTGTTATGGATAATAAATCTCTGAGCTGCCTTCTCAGCCTGGGGATAGATGGCACCTCATTTCCTCCATGCCTACAGCATCCTGCCGTGCTCAGCAGGAGCCACGTTCCCTGTGTCCCTCCTCTCTGCTCCACCAAAGCTCCTCAGGCAGAAAGTGGGGAATATCAGCACAAAAGTGTTCTCCTCCCCAGCCTGGCTGCATGGGGCTGGTCTCATGGACTCTCCTGGCTCCTAAAAATCTCTCTGTGACCAGATACATTTCCACTTCTGCCCTGAAGTGATTAAGATCAACCCCTTGCAGCTGAAGGAGGTTCATACATGGAAATGATTCTTGTGCACAGAGCCAGGCAGAGCTTCTCTTCTCCAGGTTATCCTTCAGACTAAATGTCCTTGGCATTCAGAATGCCCAGCAGAAGGTCTCACCCTGGTTTTTCAGGTGCCACCTCGCCACCAGAGCCTCCAGCTGTTCAAAGGGCAGCCTTGGAGTGCAGGTAGCCCTTCTCCTGGGACAGGCACCCTCCTTGGGAGGATCGTGTCTCCAGCTGGAGAAATCAGCCAGGACATTACTAACTCCCAATCAGCTCCAGCAGGAATGGATCTCCAGTTACTCTGCTATGAAAATAATGAATAATGGTCAAAAAAAGCCTGGCAATGGGCAAGAGACAGACACAGGCACGAGTCTCCTGTAACCTGTTCCACTCCTGATGAGGATGTGTATTCTCTGCAGCAGATTTCAAAAAACCCCAAGCCCATTATGAGGAACAATCAGCAGCAGATTTTAATAGATGCATTTTGCACTCAGCTGTCACCATCTGTGTTTCCCCATTAGAAATGCAGAATGAACGAGCTGCACAATTACAGCTGGGAGGGTCTGGGAGGCCCAGCACGGCTCTGAGTGCAGCCAGCCCTCCTCTCCTCCTCCTGGGGAAATCCTGTCCCTCCAGCACGGCCAGTTGCAGCTGGGACCAGTGCTTGTGCAGATCCTGCCCCCACCCCATGCACCAGGAGGGTGTTCCCAGGCATGGGGCATCGTCCTGTGTCCTGTGTCTGGCCTGGTCAGAGGTGTGCAGGCTGTGGGGACCCCGGGTTGGGGCACAGGGGACCCCAGTCCCAGGTTGCCACCCAGAAATGGAGCATGATGGCATGAGACACTTCCAGAAGACAGGCTGGGGGTGCTGCTGAGTGCCCCAGACCTCACAGGGTTCCTGCTCACACTCCCACAGGCTGGTGAAGGCACAAAGCAGGAATTGAGGCTGCCCAGAGGAAGCTGTGCCTTTCCCTCCAGCCTTTCCCTGCCTCCAGGAAGGTCTGAAGGGCACCTAAGGGCACTCAGCCCCTGTGTGGTCACCTGTGGGCATCCAGATCTGCACTGAGCTGCCAGGGGAGGATGGGATGTGTGGGGCTGCTTGGTCTCTCTGCCTGGGGTGGGAGACTTCAGCTGGGGAGAGAGGAATGACAGAACCATGGAATATCCTGTGTTGGAAGGGACTCACACGGTTCATCGAGTCCAACTCCGTACCCTGCACAGCAAACCCCAACAAATCCCATCCCATGGGGCAAAAAACAGCCCCCAAAACAGCCCCAAAGCATGTCCAGAGGGAGAAGAGGAGAAGCAGCTGTGCCCAGACACAAAGTTGTTCCATCCCCGTGGGATTCTGTGGAGGGGCTGGGTGAGGAGAGGGCCCGAGCTGGAGGAACCTGGCAGGACGTGGGAATCCATGAGCTGGCAGGATAATTACTTTTTTAATCAAGTCTTTTCAAAACATCTAATTTTATTACTTTATTCTTCCATTTCAATAGCAGAACGATTAAGATGGAATCTTAAAGGAATTCTTCACAACAGTAATAATGTCTCTTATCGCAAGAGGCAGTCTCTGTCTGCTCCGTCCTGCAAATTCGCAGCATTTGAATATTAAATATATTCAATATATCAAAAAAATCCATTTCAGTCCAGAAAAATAATAAAGAAGAGGGGAAAAAAAATCCACATGCAACAGAAATTTTTCCCTCTTTCTGCTGAAAAAAATTGAAATTAACTAGCTCCCAATTCTTTTCCCCTCCAAACCTCCTTCTCCAGGAGGGAGGCAGGAGAGACCTCCTGCTGCTGCCAGGCCAGGCACTGCCCCATCTGGAAAAGGAACCTTTCCAGAGCTCTGATGTAGGTTAATGGGCGGGTTCGGTCGGGACGGAGACGGATGGAGATCTCTATAGGCAGGTCTTGGGACACAGTCGGTTTATTGTAAAGGGCGTGGGTATTGGGGCACTGCTCAGACCTGCTAGACTCAGCTCTGAGCAGGCCCAAGAGAGTAAGCAGGTGAGAGAGAGAGAGAGGGTGTAAGAGCAAGAGTGGAAGTAAGAGTAGAAGTGGAAGAGAGGAATAGAGAAGA
>NW_024580668.1:11655839-11687895 GCF_017639235.1 Corvus kubaryi | reverse complement strand
GTTTTCATATTCCCAAAATCTTTTGTCAGGCAATCATATTTCCAAGGTTTTCCTGTTCCATCTTCCCCAACACTCTGATCCTACAGAACCCACCCAGGATGTGCTGCTTGGTTTGGAGGAGGAGTGGGCTGAGCTGGTGACTCCCAGCGTGGTGGCTTAGGAAGCACCTCTATCAGATTCTGAGGCTGATGCAGGGAGGAGGATGCCAGCCTGGTCCCCAGCACAGTTTTGGGATCCAGGGAGGAGGATGCCAGCCCTAATTCCCTGCACAGTTTTGGGATGCAGGAGGGAGGATGCCAGCCCTAATTCCCTGCACAGTTTTGGGATGCAGGAGGGAGGATGCCAGCCCTGATTCCCTGCATTGTTTTGGGATGAAGGAGGGAGGATGCCAGCCTGGTCCCCAGCACAGTTTTGGGATGCAGGAGGGAGGATGCCAGCCCTGATTCCCTGCAATTTTGAGATGCAGGGAGGAGGATGCCAGCCCCGCTCCCCAGCATTGCTTTGGGACCCCAGCTGGGCTGCTGTTGCCATGTCAATACTTGCCTTGATCACAAGAAGAGACAGTGTAATCTAAATTTGGGGGCCATCAGTGTGGTCTGGAGTAACGCAGGCTGTGTTTGCATCCTTGTTTTTTCCAGGAGAGCAAACGGTGAAAGAAAAAGTTGTGGTGCAAGTGGACAGGGGAGGGGAGTGACAGTGGCAGGAATGTGTTTGCAGTGTGATTTCGGGTTGTTTGTGACAGGTCAGACCTAAACTTACCTTTCAGAGCTCGGGCTGGAAAAGGGAAAACCCCAAAGCCTTGTTTTGAGAAAGTGCCCACGGAAATAAGATAAAATGTTGGAGATAAACACAGATGACCCTGAGCTACTGTCTCATTCCAAAAGCATGCATGTAATTTCCTAACTTGTTTTGCTTTGCTTTGCTTTCTAAAGGAAAGAGGTAAAAACAAATTCTACTGTGTCAAACATCCTTTGGATGATTTCCCTTCCTGCCCTGATTCTGTCTGGATCTGCAGCAGGAGCTGCTGTGTAGCAGTCCCAGGCCTTCCCTGGGACAAAGCCCATGTCTCCATCAAAAGGAGGTGGGGAACAGCACCAGAGTGATCAGCAGTGCTTGTTTGCCTTATTGTCCTATTGCAATAATTAAAACTTCCTTATAACAGCCATAAATAGATAATTTTCTTCCCTTATAACCATTTCCTCACTTTTTCTCTCCATGGCTGTCCCAGTGACTCAGGCTGTCAGTGGGTGCTTCAGAGGTGTCTGGGGCCTCTCCTGTGTTTTTCCTTCAGCACT
Organism: Corvus kubaryi; assembly: GCF_017639235.1. Taxonomy (NCBI): domain Eukaryota; kingdom Metazoa; phylum Chordata; class Aves; order Passeriformes; family Corvidae; genus Corvus; species Corvus kubaryi. The sequence continues at coordinate 11,686,600 of NW_024580668.1, read as the reverse complement.
GCTGCTCCATGCAAATCCCGGGGAAGCTGGGCACTGCCCTCCCACACATCCATCCTGCAGGCCAGGCCTGCTTTTGGTACCCACCACTGGCAAGCTGCCTCCAGAAGCCAGTTCTGGCATCAACATCCTCTCATGAGACCATGGAGCAGCCCAGGGGAGCCCTCACCCCCCGGCAGAACTGACTCCAGAGGTCTGATGGACACTTCCATCCCAAGCCTCGGTGATGTGTGATGGGAAGCAGCACCTGAGTGATCAGCAGTGATTTGGACACTTGTCCCTTGTGATTTCACACCCCTGCGTCACTCCTGGCCTGGGGCATATCCCTGCACCAGCCCCTGCCAGGGCACTGCTCCCTGCAGGTCTGGCAAATGAACCTCAGGGCCCTTTGCAGGGCACAGGAGTATCCAGCTGTTTGGAATTAACCTGGATTGAGGATCTAAGGCTCTGGAAGGGTGAAGGATAACACAGGTGTTGGACTGCAGGAGCAATCCTCAGGAAAACCGAGTTTATTCCTGTGGTGTCCCATAAGTTAATTTGCATGGCTTTTCCGTGCCTCGGTTTCCCCATGAGCAGAATGGCATTTCCAATGATCCCTGAGGTTCCACGTCCCTGGGTCGCCTGCAAAAGCAGCTGTGGGGAGCCTGGGGGTGCACATCTGTTGGCCATCAGCCTCCAAACTCTTCCCCACACACACCGTGATCTTTCGGGTCATGATGCTCTGATAAGAACCTGTCCCCTTCCAGCAGGTAACACAGCAAGCTGCCTTCAACAGCATTTTTTTCCTAAGGTGAGCCCTGGGTTTGGCTCAGTTACCCAATGACAAATCTCTAATGGTTTCCCCTCTGCATCGATACTCCTTCAGATGAGTGATTTTAAATTGATGTCTCTCTCTAATAGACTTCCTCAGTCTCCCCTCACATGAGCTGCCTGAGCTGCTGGTTAGAGATTAAAATCTACTCAAGCCTGCCCAGCAGCAGTTCATCAATGACAGTTGTTTCATTAGTTGATGCAAATCCACTTAAAATAAATTCTAATTAAACCAGAAACTGAAATCATACATTTTTGGAACACCCCTATGCTGGTGGCACGCTCTGCTCTGCTCGGCCCTTGCAGACCTGTTATTACTCAGTCCCTCGCCTTGTCGCTGGTGATGTATCAGGCAGCAACAAATAAATAGTGTTTTCATTAAAGTCTTTGCCAATCCACCAGCAGATTGAATTATTTGTCCCTCAAGGTGCACATGAATGAGAAGGGGAAAAGACAGCAAAGGGAGGAGAGCACTGTGCTCCTGTCTTGACCAAGCTGGAGCCAGGGTTCATCCTCTCTTTTCCCGGATGGGATGCCTGGAAAAGGGATTTCAAGGAATGGGGGCCCCCTGGGAGCTGCCTGCAGTGGCGAGGGGTAGCCAGGAGGGTGTTTGGTGCTGGCGCCTTTCCTGTGCTGGCTCCTTCCCCAGGGAGGGTGTGGCAGCTCCCGAGGGCTTGTTGCCTGGAGCCAAGGAAGTCTTTGCAAATAGAAATCTTAGTTTCTATCACAAAGATGCAGGCTTGGGGCAGTACACTAAGTAGAAATAGAAACAAGTCAAACCTTCAGGAGGAAAACCAGGTCCTGTCACTCAGCTGGGCAGGTGTTCCCAATCCCCAGGAGATGCTGCAGGGATTGGACTGGGGGCCACTTCCACACAGCACACCCAAGTATCTGTCATCAGCAGGAATTCCCTGGGACAGGCTGCCCAGGGAAGTGGTGGAGTCACCATCCCTGTAGGTGTTCAAAAACCAGGGAGGTGTGGGACTTACTGACATGGGCTAGTGGTGGGCTTGGCAGTGCTGGGTCGATGGTTGGACTTGATGATGTTGGTGGTCTTTTCCAAGCTTAACAACCCTGTGATTCTACATTTCCTCCTGTTGGTTGAGTCGTTCTTTCACACAAGTGAAAGGCAGCACTGGAGCCTGCAATCCATGCAAAGAGTTGGGCACCTCTGCAGTGGTGGTGGGATACCTCCAAAGGGGGTCACGATGTGCCTGCTGCCTATCCCGGGTCCCAGCTGCCCTCCCAGGGACCCCCCAGCCCTATCCCAGTGCCCACTCCCATTTGGGATGCACCAGATGCCCTGGGAGCAGCTACAGCCAGTGGCTTGGTGGCCACAGGGCGTCACACAGGGTTTAGCAAACGGGTCACAGGCAAAGAAATCAGTGCTGCCAGAGTGGTGGCACCGGTGCCTGGTGGCAGGGATGGCAGTGTGGGTCCCCACTCCTGTCTCTTTCCTCCCCCACTGTCCCCACTCCTCCTGCCCCTTGGCTCCCAGGCCAGCCCCAAGCTCCTCGCTCCATCCCTGCTCCGTGCAGTGCAGCACCAAGGAGCTGGGACACCAGTACTTGTTTTTTTAGGCCGAGTTCCCGCAGCACACGATTTCAGAAATGCAAATGGGCCTGCCTGCAGATTTTCAGGCAGGTGCCAGGGAAGGAGAGAGACAGAGAGGGATGCTCTGATTTTATCAAAATCAGTTTTCCTGCCCAGGGGAGGATGGAAAGCAGCTACTCAGTCTCAGAAAGATGATTCTATTTAAACCACAGGATCATGTTGTAGCTACTTCTTATTTACCAGACTGGAAAGTTACATTAAGAAGTTATCACTTATCTTGCAGGGGAACAGATTAAGAGTGAAGGACCATTCCCTGGTTTGCATAGAGCTGCACTTCCCAGGTTACTAAAAAGACAATTGATGTAGCAGTTCAGGAAGAAATATGATTTTCATTACGATACGCAGGCATCAGGGATTGTATTCTAATGGTCCCCTGTCACCAGTGAAGAGCAAAATGGCCTGTGACCACTGTAATGGAAAAAAGCTTTCCGTGGTATTTTGCATAGCACGGAGGGAGCTTTGTGTTTGGGGTTGGGTTTTTTTTTTTGGCTTGTAACCTCCTGGTGGCAGCATTAAAGGGAACAGCACCTGCTTTTTCTAAATAAAGAATTTGGGGCCCCACGGTGAGAAATTTTCTCCCCACTCATGGCAGAATATTTATATTTGAAGTGAACTTTTAGGTTATCTAGGAGGTAAAACAGCAGGCTGCATTTTCAGCGGGGGGTTCTCCTAGGCTCTCCTCACACCTCTTTGGGCAGCTGAAATAGGAAGATTTTATGGAGCTCCCTCATGGTACTACTCTTTTTTGGGGTCCATTCAAGCTTTTTTTGGAGCCAGTGGGCTTGAGGCTGTAGGGAAGTGCCCAAGAGCAAAAAATGCTGGTTGGGATTTAACCTGCAGAACCTGTCTGGTTCACAGGGATTGCATCCAAGCTATGTGAGCACCATGACGAGGCCCAGATCTTCCATTGCCCCTTTCCTCTTCTCTTCCCACAATGTTCTTAATGGAGGGGAAAAGTGTGAGTGGACACTTCTCCAAAAGCAGAGCTGTGTTTCATCACAAAGTGGGATCCTCCATCCCAATATTCTTGCCTCCCTGGCTGGGAACCAGAACCACCCAGGCAAGAGGCAGGAACACACATACAGCTCACCCCACCCGTGTGAACGATTAGCAAGATGGGAACATCGGCTATTTCACACAAATTATTCAGGAACAATTCCCAGAGGGAGGAAAAAAAATCCAACCCCCATTTTTGAATTATAGAAATTCTTAATAATTGATAAATTAAAGGATTTCACTCTGAGCTTCAGCGCAACAGGGAGGACGTGGGGGATGTAGCAGTAAGTGATGTGCTGTGATTTTTCTCTCCTGTTTAATTACTTGACTGCTGTAAAAAGCAAACCAAGTTTCAAAGGTAACTCAAATTCCCCCATCACTAAACAGCACAGAGCCCTTCCCATCCTGTGAACTTCCAGACAGCTGGGCTGAGCAGCTTTCCTTTAAACCCACCTAAGTTAAAGACAAACAATTTAGGTCCATTGATCTGTAGCTGCGGAGCCTCCTGTTTAAACTTGGGGAAATGGAAGGAGCATAAAGCGAGTGCATAGGATTTTCTTTGCATTGCTTAGATTAAAGGACATCAGGATGAGTGGTTTGTGTGATGATCAAAAGATTCAACACACTCTGCACCTGTCACAGGTACGAGCTCAATTCCTTATGGATAAAAACAGAGTGGAGCTGGCAGAGCATGAGAGACTTACAGGAAGGGATGTGCAGGGAGTACATTTAAAGCAGGCTGCATGAATACGGGATTAAATGTTAGTATTGGAGGATAAAATGTTAATTTTGCTTAATTCAGCTGTTTCTAGCATAGAGTTCCTGTTGATCAGAGTGCTCCCTACCAGATAAAGATGGTGATAGGGAATTGTCTTCATAGGAATATGAGAAAGTTTCTAAATAGAGATCTGGGGAAAAATTCAGTAAATGGCTGAATTGATTAACGTTTGCAGCCAGGCCCCATTGCCTGGGTGGGATGGAGAATATGGGAAACTCCTCTAAATTTGCTGTTTTACTCTTCCTCCAGAGGGTCTGACTTGCCCATGGGAATGTAGAATGTCTCCACTTTCACTAGTCCTAAAACCAGACTGGAAATCTGGAGACTGCTGGGACATGAACAGGGCTGATTGGGCCTTCCCCAGGTGCATTTCCATGGTCAGAGACTGTTATTCCATGAGAGCTGAACTCAGCTGGAGGGATTGCATGTTCCTTTAGGCCCCTTTTTTACAGTTTTTGCCAATTCAACTCGCTCATGGCCCAGCAGCCACCTGCAGAGCCCAAGCAGGTCTTTGATGCTCAGGTTTTCCCACTGTTGCATCTCCAAGAAGCCTGCAGCTGAGGAGTGTTCCACGCAGGGAAGAGAGGATCCTGAGTAAAGGATGCTGCTGCTGGAAGGGGAAATCAAGCTGCGTGATGCAGCACTGGATCCACCAGTCTTGCCACAGGGCTTTAGCTGCCATCTGCCAGGATTGGGCACAGCTGGAGCTTGAAATCTTCACAGATTCCTTCTGTGGGGGAAAAAACCATGAGAAGTCAACCTCTCTGAAAAGGACTCCTTTGTTAAGTGATCTCCTAATGCTGGATTTCCATTTCTGCATGCTCACGGCAAGTTAAAAGCAAATATATTAAGTATAACCATTAGGCAATTAAACAATGCCCGGATCAGGATGGAAAGCGGCATGATGCCAAGGAGCAGGCAGTTGGGTGATGCTGATTTGGTGATACATTGCATTTTACACTAATCTCTTCTCATTACATGTGTCACATCAGTGTCACTGGGCTGCCATATCCCTGCTCCCCACGTGCATCAAAAGCCACAAGCAGAGAGGAGGAAAAAAAGCTGGCACGGTGCAGGTGCAGTGCTTTGCTCTCAGGCTGTGGCCACCGGTTTCCTTTTCTACTCAAGGACACTAAAATCAGCTCCAAAGATTTTTGTTTCTCTAGAAATTAACTCCTTGACTTTCAAATCCTTTCTTGGGCTAAAAATCCAGCTTAAAAACAGGGAGATTCAAGGAGGAAGGTGCAGAAAGGGGCTGCGTGGGACAACAGGCAGGAGGCAGAGGTCTCAGGCTGACCTAGCATCTCATGGATGAGGCAGTGCAGATGTGCTCCTTTCACCTGCATGGACCATCCCCTGTCGTTGCCACACTGTGCTGAATCCCCCCTGCTTGGGGGAGCCAGGAGGATGTGCAGGCAGTGCCCACACTTGGATTTTCAAACTGTCCACATTGCCAAGTTATCCAGAAAAGTAAATGGCTCAGTGACAGCTTCTGGAAAACCCAGCACCAGCCTTGGAGGAGACTGTGGATGTGAAGAAGTCCAACTCTTTGACCAGAGATCTGAAGTACCCCAGGAAACCAAAGAGTATGCCCTGAATGTCACTTGTCTCTCCACGTATCTGCTAAGCTGGGCCTAAATTTCCTCTGGCAGCCAGTCAGCTTTTGTACCCTCGCTTTGATCATTGCTGCTTCCACTGAGCCAGCCCCATCCAGCCTGGCCTTGGACACTGCCAGGGATCCAGGGGCAGCCACAGCTTCTCTGGGCACCCTGTGCCAGGGCCTCCCCAGCCTCACAGGGAAGGATTCCTTCTGCATATCTAATTAAATTCCCCCTCTTTCAGTTTGAATTGTTCTGATTTCATCAAGTGCTTCCCTGAAGAAACAAATTCCAAGCAGGGATTCTTCCTCTGGTTGGTCACTGACGCACGACTCCAACTTGGAGCATTTGACAACCTGACCAAGCGTCCCTCCTTGCCAACACTCCATGTCCAAGGCCAGGTTGGATGGGGCTTGGAGCACCCTGGGATAGTGGAAGGTGTCCCTACCCATGGCAGGGGGTTGGAATGAGATGGGCTTTAAGGTCCCTTCCAACCCAAACCATTTGGTGATTCTGTGACACAGAAACAGCCACTGCTCTGCCCAAGCGTGACACTGAGCTGGCAGGTGGGCAGGTACCACGGGTACCCCTCACTCATTCTTGGAAATAAAGCCATCCCAGTGCTGAGCTTAGAAAGGGTTATTCTTCATAGAGGAAAAAGAATATTTAAGACTGCAAAACTTCTTTTGACAGGGTTGTCTTTTAATTACCCTGTGGAATGATAAAATCCCAGCACTGAAAATGTGTCTTTACAAATCTCTAGCTGGAGTAATTAGTCCCGTGCCTGGCTCTCCTGAGAGATTATTGCTGCCTTCTTTTCAGATTACTTACCCAAATAGAAGTGGAATCATTGCTATGTTTGACAGTGAGATGTAAAATATCAGATAAAGCTGTTAAAATACTGTTTCACACGCTGTGTTTCTGCAGAGTAAGGAAGCATCTGCTCTCTCGGTATCAGCAGCAGAGCTGAGCAGAAAATTCGCAGCTGAGGGCTGAGAAGATGAATCTCACTTCTTTTTTTTTTTTCTTTTGTTCCTTGTCGTTCCTAGACAGATCCAAGTAATCAAGAATTGAGTTGTTATTCAAATACTGAATAATGTTTGCACCTGTGTCCATTTTAAGGCTTGAATGTGTTGGTGGGGTTTTGGGTCTGGTGAGCCCCTGTTCTGTCTGAGGAACTCAGCTGGAATGTTTGTGTGACAAAGGCAAAGGGGTAACACTGAACCCTGCAAAATCCAAGTCTTGTGACACCAGGGAGCAATTTCAGGTGGAAACCTCTGTGAAGTCCCAATGCAGAGATACTTACAGGGGATGCAAACACAGGTAACATTCCTCCTGTTAGATCCTTAATGGATACACTCAGAAGGAAGTTTCTCAGTAGATATGGCACAGATCTGCAGTGAAATGTGCCTCAAAGAAGTTACAGTTGCTATTTATTACTTTCTAGGGAAAGAAAAAAATCTTTCTTTGGGAATTAAAGTGCTTCCTACATTATGTCAGGCTGCTAAGCTCACAGTGCTCAAAAACGCATTAGAGACAATCCTCATCAGTGCCTGAGCTGTTGTGCAGATCACACCCTGGTTATTTCCTTCTTTTCTTACCTGCAGGACAGATTTCTGCCCACGGAAGGATGTTTCCAGGACTGGTGCAGGTGACATCCCGGCTGCAGGGGCAGGGTGTGCGCTGTCCAGGCAGCAGCTCCCTCAGGGAAGGAGCATCCCAGCCTTGCTTCTTCAGTAGTCTGTTTCCTGCCATGTCAAATAAATGTTTTTGTGTCATTCTCACTCCTCCCAAGGCAGCTTTTGTGTCTCACTGACTTCTGATGTAACTCAGCATCGCAGTGGGGACATTGCCTGGGTCAGCAGAGAGGCAAGGAGAGCTCAGGAGCTCAGTGGGATGAGGAACCACCAACTATCCTGTGTCCAGGGAAATTAAAACCATCCTAATGCCTTCCAAGAACAAATTTTACAGGTCAAAAGTCTGCTCTGGAGGCCTCCAGCCCAGCCCATACACTCCAGTAGGTCCAACTGCAGCAAGTTCCTCAGGACCTCCCTCACTGCAGTCCCAAAGACCTCTGGAAACAGAGACCCCCCCAGTTTCTCTGAGCCTTGGTTTCAGTGTTTCACCACCATGGACTGACATAATTACTTCTATAGCTAAGCAGGACTTCCCTGGTGCCTCTCATCCTCCCACTGTGTGCCTTTGGGAAGAGCCTGACCCATCTTCCATGTACCTTCTCACCCGTCAGCAATGAAACCTCCCCTCGCCCTCTCTCTGGGCTGAACAGACCCAGCTCTGCCCCTCAGCCTCCCTCCACCTGTCCCATGCTCCAGCCCTGGGCACCTTGGCATGCCTCACCAGACCCTGTCCAAGGACAGCACCCTCCTCGTCCTAGGGAATCCCAAACCAGGCACAATAGGAAATACAGCTGTTTTCCCACACTGGGACTCCGACTAGGGCTGTCTGGGTGAAAACCAGGAATGCTGGCCAGGTGGGAGCACAGACACCTCCAACACCGGTCTGCCTCCGGACCTGCTCCTGGGATCAGAGACTGACAACAGCCCCAGCATTCCCCCAGCCCTTCCTGGTGCTTCCCACAGCCTGGAGCGGGGGAACACAGCCATGTGAAAAAGGCAGTGGCTCGAGCTCCTCGATCCAGGTGGGCTCTGCTGGGATGCTCCCTCCGAGCCCACGGTGGCACAGGCAGAGACCACACAAGCCAGTCCCACGGGTTTGCTGCATTAAGGATCGTGGTCCCAAGGATCTGCCCACCCCTGTGCCCTGGCACTCGTGTCCCCAGCGCTGCTGCAGAGCCCCAGGCAAGGTCACCCACGGGGCCACGCTGCATCATTGGTGATAATTGGTAGCAGGCGCTAATCGCAGCCGGCACGAAGGCAGGAGCACGAGCTGCGTCCCTTTATTGCATTTGATTACGCTTTTTTGTTTTTGCATGATTCCCTGCAGTAAGTAGCTCATAATTAACAGCGGATGAATAACATTTCTGCCACTCTGCGTATTAAGTTTTCTCACAACAAATGAAAACATAATTGCCATTACATAGCGCCCTTATCGGAGCGAGCACGCCGCCGTGGGGATGAGGGAGATTTACTGATAGGCACAACTTCCACAGCTACTTAGGGACGAGAACAAAACGCTGGTGGCTGATGGGCTGGAGCTGCTGGGCACACTGATCCAGCTTCCTGCAGCATCTCCTGGCAGTCCTCTCCACAGGCTCACTGCCAGGACCTCAGGAACAGCTCGTGGGCTCTGCAGCAGAGGAATCTGAGAATCACAGCCTGCTTTGGATTGGAGGGACCTTAAAGAGCATCTCATTGCAGCCCCTGCCATGGGCAGGGACACCTTCCACTGTCCCAGGCTGCTCCAAGCCCCGTCCGACCTGGCCTTGGACACTGCCAGGGATCCAGGGGCAGCCACAGCTCCTCTGGGCACCCTGTGCCAGGGCCTCCCCACCCTTCACCTTCTGCTGCTGCTTCTGCTGAAGCCTTCTTGGAAAGGCTGGTCTGGTATTTATCCTTTCTTTTCCCCCTTTTCTTTTTAGTTTTTATCCTCCTTCAGTAGGTTCAGGTAAAATAGAGACTCTTCAACCATATCAGTGCTGCTCTGCCCAAATCTTGAGTCTTTCCATTTGTACAGTGATAGTTTGCCCCCAGAGGGAACAACCTGGAGGATCTCTCCTTGCTGTTCTGTTTTGCTCACGTAAAAGTCCCAGCTTCACAGTCACTCTCATAATGCTGGTGTAATATCACAGACAAAATCTTTAGGGAGGATATAATTGCCAGTTGCTTCATGAGTTGCCTCCCAGCATCTTACCTGAACTCTTTGAATGTGAATTGTCATCACAGGATAGGAGAAATAATGACTTTCTGAGGACAGGCCATGTCCTGGCTGTAATTCCCAAGCAAACGGGAGCACAGAGTACAGGCAAGGCAGAAAATGCTGAACTGCACTGATGGCTTTCAGGAAAGAACTTCCTCACCCATGTGCTGGGTGTAATTAGCACTCATTAGAGCTACTTATTACACAGAGGCCCTGCCAGGGTTTCTGCTGGGCACTGAGCAAATCCATGGAGAGAAGCTCCCTGCTCCCAAGCCTCAATATCTGGAAGCAAATCTCTAAAGGACAAGGAATTAAATTAGTTCTGAGGTGCAGATTGATCACCTCGCCCAAGGGAGGTACAGTGGAGTTTCCTGCATATGTGGAGGGCAGGACCTGGTGTCACAGGGGCTCCTCTGCTCCAGTTCTCTTCCATAGAGAATCACAGAATCACTGAGGCTGGAAGAGACCTCCAAGATCACTGAGTCCAAGCTGTGACTGATCCCCCACCTCGTCACCCAGACCAGAGCACTGAGTACCCAACAGATTGATCACTTGGCCAGGTGTTTTCCTACACCCAGGCTAAAAGATATTCCTTTTCCCAAGGAATATACATCCAGTACACATCCAAAACTGGGCTCTGCTATCTCCCCACTGGAGCAGTGATGCTGGAGGTCCCACACTAACGGGGCACCCGTGTCCCACCACCCTGCAGGTGAGCCCCCATCACCACGCTCTGCATTCAGGGCTCCCTGATCCTGGACATCCAGAAAAATAACTATTTAACCTTTTGGAGGCTTTGTTGGAATCCTGTTGCCATCTCCCAAGCAACCCCAGCTGCAGGCTTATCTACTCACAGGTTTTAGAAAAGCTGGATTAGAAACAAACAGAAAGTTATAGAAATAAACCTGTTTCGCAGCACATTACTCCAGGGTGGCTGTACCTACTCAGGGATGCCCTGTGTAAATACACCAGCCCTGGAGTTACAACCGCTCTGTGTTTGGACAGCTCCTGCCAGACCCTCCCAAAGCCCATTTCATTTTTATTTGTCAACCACAAGCGATGAGCTGGAATCCAAAGACAACACAAGTGAAAACCGTTCCTCCCAAAGGGATTTACAGCCTTTAAAAGATTTAAGGCAGGCCTTCCAAAATGTTCCCAGGGCTTGGAGCTGGACGGTTTGCTCCTCACACAAACTTTGGGCATTCACACGCTGTTTTCAGGGTGGCCAAGGCCAGGGAGCAGCAAAGAGAGAGGTGGATCTTCGGTGGCAGTCTGTCAAAGGATGTAGGGACACACCCTGTCCCCAGCAATTTGCATGTGGATGTCACCAAAAAGCTGTCACCACCATCAGTGATGTAACAGTCTCAGGTTATGTCACAATAAAGTGCTTTTCCTAATTAAAAAAGTAGCCCCCTGTGTTTTTTGAATGCTACAAGACTACCTAAAAAGCCAGAAGTGAACAAGAAGACATCCAAGATCTTTTGAAAATGAAGAATTCTCTTGATAAATGCATCTCTTAATGAAATACAAGCAATTAAGCTAAAAGCCCTATCAAATACTTCTTGTCACTCCACACATCGACATTTAATTGACTTTTTTTCCCATCCCTGCTCCTTTTTCCCTGATAAACAAATTCTTTCACAACGGATTGGGTTTCACTAACCCAGAAACCAGATGATAGTCAATCAACTAATTGACACAACAAAGACTTTTATATGAAAAAAAAATTGTCTAATTAAAGCTGAAATGAAATTTAACGACACACAGACGTCCTATAATAATGAACAGTCTTCTTGTATTAATTACTTGGGGTTTAACCCTTTCCCTTCTGGTCACCGAAATCATGAGAAGGAGGAAGGAGGCAGAGGCAGTGCTGAAGCTGCTGTGTTCATCCAAGAGTTTGCAGAGTTCCTGATGGAGCAGAGAGTGCCTGGATGACCCAAAGTCTCCTTGGCTGCTCCGGGTTAAATCACTTAGTGCCATTGTCACCTGTTTTTCTTCTTCCCTGCCTGCTGAAGTGTTCAAAGGAGCTGCCCTCCTGCCTGCCCTGTGGTGCTCAAACCTGTGAGAGTCCCAGAGAGACGACAGAGAGTGTCCAGGATGGAGGGAGGGATGGATGGATGGATGGATGGAGGGATGGATGGATGGATGGAGGGAGGGATGGATGGATGGATGGAGGGATGGATGGAGGGATGGATGGATGGATGGATGGATGGATGGATGGAGGGAGGGATGGATGGAGGGAGGGATGGACGGATGGAGGGAGGGATGGAGGGATGGATGGATGGAGGGATGGGGGATGGATGGGTGCAGGGATGGGTGGATGGATGGATGGAGGGATGGAGGGATGGAGGGATGGATGGAGGGATGGGGGATGGATGGAGGGATGGGGGATGGATGGAGGGATGGAGGGATGGATGGGCAGACTCTTTCCTCTCTCACTGCAAGGCATCAGAAGCCCTTGGGAGCTTCACTCAGGTCCAGCACCACAGAAAATATGCTCACAGAGAGACCCCAATCGCAGCCCTGCCTTCAGTGAGAGCTTTGCTGAGCCTTTTGGCCGGACAACAGAGCCCATCTCCTCACTCAAAATTTACCAAACCATTGCAAACACTCGGGATTTTATCTCATGCTTAAAAGCTTTCCTGAATAAAGTTGAGCTTGAGTATATGATTAAAACTCAGCAGGTGACTGAATGTTTTCTTGAATCAGGGCTTTGGTCCACCACAAACCTGAGCCAGCTCAGGAGAGAAACTGGAAACCTCTGTGTCTAAAGTGAAAAATGCAGAAGCTGAACACATAAAGGGAAGCACAGCAGAAACCTCATCCCTAAATCACCTCAAATCTTAAATACATTTGTAAAAACATGGAATCATAGATCGTCCTGAGCTGGAAGGGATCACCCAGCCCAGCTCCAGGCCCTGCACAGACACCCCAACAACCCCACCCTGGGCATCCCTGGCAGCGCTGTCCAAACGCTCCTGGAGCTCTGGCAGCCTCGGGGCCGTGCCCATTCCCTGGGGAGCCTGGGCAGTGCCCAGCACCCTCTGGGGGAAGAACCTTTCCCTGATATCCAGTCTGAACCCCTTGGACACAGCTGCAGCCGTTCCCTGGGTGCTGTCCCTGGTCACAGGGAGCAGAGATCAGAGCTGCCTCTCGGGAGGAGCTGCAGCCCATGGTGAGGTCTGACCTCAGTCTCCTCTTCTCCAGCTGAACAAAACAAGTGGAGAGGTCAGGGAGAGCCCCTTGGAGCTGCTGCAGTGACTGAGTTGGGACAGTGGCCCATGTCCCTCAGCAGGAGGAGGGCTTCACGCACACATCCTCAGCGGCTGGATCCTGGGTGCTCCCATGCTATGTGGAACCAGTTCTGATCACAGCAGGGTAGAAAAACATCCCGAAAATAATGAGCAGCCATTTGTGGAAAAGCCAAATAGAAGGGAGAAAAGCTCAGCAGAGTTTTGAAAACTGTCTAATTGTTCGTGCAAGCTGAACCCACGAGAGGTGTCAAGTGCCTTTTCCCTTCCAGCTCCTCCTGCATGCGGCCTTCCGGCCCTTGCCGCTGCTCTTGGCTCTCTCATCAAGAAGTAGCTCTTATTTTCACAATCATTTTCTAGTGCTCTTTATACCATTAACCGAGCAAGCTGTTGTGAATGGTCATTTTGCTTCCAGGCAAGTTTGGACACAAACAGCGTGGAGTTCTTTCACCAGCTGAAAACACCCTGGGCTTCTGTCCCTGCCCGAGGGTTTGGAGCCTGTCAAGTGCCACACTGCTCCCTGGGCTGTGCCACTGCTCTGAGAACTCGTTTATGCTAAACAGAAGCTAATGGGGCACAGAGGGAAGAGGAAATTAGCAAGGAATTAGCAGCTTTGACAGACTCCTTCAGGTAATTATGGTTTTTCTATCTAAAAATTACAACTGCTCTGGAAATGCCACTTTATTACGCTGGTGTGTTTGGGATAAGTGTGAATGGAGAGGAGGTGGTTCTGCAGGGGAAAGCTTTGTCTTCCAACAGGTTTGTCAAAGGTGAAATTGCTGCAGAATTGGTTGTGACCAGGAAGAAATCAGCTTCTGGTTGTTGCTGAATCCAAGGGATTTAAAGATACAAGAGCACACAGCTGGAAGAGCTGGATGAAATCCTTCCTCATCATCCCAAAGCAGAGGTTCCCCATCTCCATCCACCAAGGAGCTCAAAGCCGGGTAGTCTGCATGGGAGGTAACTGGGAAAAGCCTGAGGCTGCTGGAGAGGACAGAGACAATGCATGAGAACATCCCCAGAAAGTCTTTTCTCATGGAGCCCTCAGTGATGGAAACAGCTTGTCCTGATCCCTGAGTGCTCCCAGCTCTCTCCCCAACACCTCAGCCCACCAAAACACCCTCCCCAACAGAGGTTTCTGAGCCCAACCCTCACCCCCTAAAGGCAGAGAGACTGTGGTGGCACTGGGACATGTCAGGAGAGGGCTGTGACATGGCCCCATGCCACCAAGCAGGCAGACAAGGCAACTGCCTGAGCACAATGGGACCAGAAATGTGCCAGGAGTGTCTGCTTAACCTGGAGAAACCTCTTCCCAGACCCTCAGGAGCTGCTCTTGGCTCCTGTGGAAGAAGGAACACTGGTGAGAGAGGCTGCAGGGCTTGTCTGCAGTGCAGCTGAATTTTCCCTGATATATTTAGACATATTTCTTGATGTTCCCAGAGATGGCAGCCTGACAAATGCAAGTACTCCAAGGGTTAAGCGCTTTTAAATGTCTTGGGAGTTATTTGTAAAGCTATTACTTCTGAGTTTGTTAATAAATCAGGATTTAATACACCTGAGTTACATTATCTCCCTGTTCTAATGTATAAATCCTGTCACTAAACCTTCAGGCCCAAGTGCTGTGTGCTTTTAGTCTTAGCTTTAGCTACCTGCTTTCTAAAACGTTGGATTGTTTCACAAGTCAAGAGATGGATTTTTAAATCCTTCACATCTCGCAGCAAGTATACAAATCTGTGTCTGGAGTTACAAATCCGATCAGAAGGTTTGTAAATCCTACAAAAGATTTGTTTGAAAAAGTTTTCATTTACAAATTCTTGCTTTGCCTCTGGGATGTGTAAGTGACTTATTTGCCAGGGAGGATTCGGCAGACCTGGGTTAGATTGAGAAATCCTTCCCTTCGCTCATCACACACAATGCTGGATAAATCCTCAGTCTGTATCAGCCAGTCTGTATCTGCCTCCCAAATGAAGTTTGGGGTTTGCAGGGAGAGCCAGAAAAGTCAGTGCAGAGGGATGGATGCTCTGGAGGGGTGTCAGCCTCCTGGGTCAGGCACAGCCTTGGGGTTCCTGGGCTCTGAAAATGCCTCCTCTCCCCACTGCTCCCAGAGGGACACACAGCTCACAGGAAAGGCTTCATAGGGAGAGAGCTTGGGTGTGATGCACCTGCCCTAAATGTGGACCTGAGGATCACCAGCATCCTCAGGAGTTTGGTTGGAGGAGGTCAGTGAGGGGTAGGAGTGCTGGAGCCGGGTGCCATCCCCACTTATTCCAGGCTTTTTGCTGTTTTTCCTCCACAGAGATGGATCTCATGGGGTCTGAGCAGCCACGGGAACACCTGGCACTGCTAAACAGGGGGTGACACCCACCAGTGATGGCTCTGAGTGCTTCAGGGTGGGCAGTCACAGCACAGGATCCCATCCCAGACCCTGCCCACACCCAGCTGGGGCCCAGCAAAGCCACAGCAAGGCTGGGCACAGTCATGCCACCACACACTCAGGTCTCCCCTCAGCAACTTAGGCTTCCAGCATGTTTGTTTCTTGCCAGGAAGAGACTGTCATGCTGCAAAAATGAGGATGGATATGGATGTGGAGGGAAGGCAGCTGAGCTGCAGCACCCACCTGGTGATGCCTCGAGCATTAGCCCACCTTGGCTGCAGAGTGAAACTTCCAGCACCTCTCATTCTGCCTCTGAGCCAGTTCCCACAGCTCTGTCACCTCTGTAGGTGTTTCCATAACCAGTATGGAATAGAGTAGTTAAAGGAATTGGGAAGATCAATTTGGGTAATGTCAAATATTTGACTTTTTAAAATCATTTATTTTTTACTTTGCTGCTTTGCCTTCTGGTTTCAGGCCCTTCCATTCACCTTAGAAAATTTTACTGAGACATGGACCTCTGAGGACATGGAGGTAAATACAAAATGAGATGAAAAAATCAGGAACGTTTTATCAAAAGTAGATCACATAAAACTAATTTAATATCATTTTAATAGGAAAATGGAGAGGAGCAGAGGAGCTAATCTGTCTGGGTTTAAACAAAATATTGCATACAGAGCCTGGTGGGAAATCAGTCTTTCAATGGAGATTCTTCCCAGAATCTCTGTGGAAGGAGTTACAGGAGTTACAAAGGGGATGTGGGTCCAGCTGAAGGGAAGGCTGTGCAGAATGAAGTTACCAGCCAGGAGGGCAGAGCCAAAAGGAGCTGCTCAGGGACCAGCCAGGGGTCTTCATGCAAAAATCAGGCTTGTGCTTACGAAATGGGGGAGATTATGAAGTTAGTGCCAGTGCTGAAGGAGCCTGGGTTGCCAGACTAGAAATGTTGAAATGGATCCCAAACCAAAACAGGGTCTGGCCACAACAACTTCTGCCACACTTGCTTGTCCTGGGCTGAGCCCAGGAGTAGACTGGGGCTCAGGAAGAGAATGACCAGCGGGGTTTTCTCTGTAGGATGGGAAGTGGTCTGGTGTCCATGTGATGTGGCTGTGATGGGAGAAGACACCAGCAATGCCAAGGGCAGCCAGTGCTTCTCTGTCCCTCTGTCCCACAGGGCTTTGGGCTGATCTGGGAGGTGGCCGGGGCTGCACAGACCAGGCTGGGCCTGTGGGGCTGGAGCTCAACCTGGCTGGAGGTCAGAGACTCTGAGAATCATGCAATGGTTTGGGTTGGAAGGGTCATCAAAGATCATCCCATCCCACCCCTGCCATGGACAGGGACACCTTCCACTGTCCCAGGCTGCTCCAAGCCCCAATGTCCAACCTGGCCTTGGGCACTGCCAGGGATCCAGGGGCAGCCCCAGCTTCTCTGGGCACCCTGTGCCAGGGCCTGCCCACCCTCACAGGGAAGAATTTCTTCCCAATCTCTGATCTAAATGTACTCTCTGCCAGTGTGAAGCCATTCCCCCTTGTCCTGTCACTCCAGGCTCTTGTAAATACTTTCTCCATCTTTCTTGTAGGCTCCTTCAGGTACCAGAGGTGGTTGGGAGCAGATGGTTACACCACCCTCCTCTGACCTCCAGGGCCCAGACACACAGCTCTGAGCCACAGGAGACTGGATCCAGCCATCCGAGGGATCCTGGAGGAGCAGATTCCCTGGAGTGCTGGCTCCCTGTGCCCTGGGCTGCGGGTGTGTTTGAACACAGCAGCAAATAAACACCATCCCCTCCTTTGGTCCACAGCAATAAGGGTGGGCTAACATGATACGGCACTTCTTAATTATTAGATCACCAACATCAAATAAAAGACATATTAAACCTCCCAGGAAGAGATGCAGCTTTAAACTTTGGCTTTAAATTAAAATTAAAAAATCCCCAAAGCTGGTTCAGTGCTGCTTCTCTGCGCGCCTGAAAATCAGAAATGGCTTTGCCATCTCATACTGCTTCTGTTTGTCCATTCTTCCTGTCTCTGTTTTCATGTTTTCATTTTTCTATGGCTATGTGGAACACATTTCTCAGTTAAGTACTTGCTTTTGAGAGTTGTTGCCATAACAACCGTTTCATTCCACGATATGCACACTATCTCTGAAATACAGAATTTCTCCTTAAAGGAGCATGTGCCACACACATCAAAGAGGAATATGGACTCATTATTTTTACATTATTTTGTGGGCAAATAGATGTTTTCCAATACAGTTTTTTTTCTTCTTTCCTAACTGGATTTTCTTGTTCAGTGAAACTATGGGGTTTTTAAGCATTCCTATCTCATAGTATAATTTTTTGCCTGAAACCCAGAATATTAGGAGACAAGAATCTTTATTGTAGTTTCTTTTCTCCAAAGGTCTGAGAGAACTATGCTGCAGTTAATGCATATAAAACCCATCTTATTAGACAGAAAAATTATGTAAATAAAATCCATTAAAAATGCATAGTTCTTGAAGTAAAACCTCAATTTTCCTGCATGAAGTGATGGTGGAAGGAGGGAAAGGGCCGAAAATAGGTTGCTTCGTTTTTTAGTATCTTGCTTTTGGTGGTCTCTGCAAGGAGCATTGCATGTGCAAGTTCTTCCCAAAAAATGCCCCAAAAAACTGTTCTATGTCTGAAGTGTCAGAAAAACAGAGTTTGGAATGCGATGATCTTTAAGGTCCCTTCCTACCCAGGCCATTCTGTGCTCCAATGTGCTGCTCAAACATGAGTCCCGTGGTTTGCTCACCACAGGGGCACGAAGCCATGAGCACCGAAGTGAATTTGGATTTATACATTCATTTCTAGGATCCTTAGGAAAGCCAGGCTTTGGATTGCAAACTCAGGGAGATCACAACCCTAAGAGCCCAAGGCCAGCATGGATGGAGCTCTGAGCATCCTGGTCCGGTGGAAGGTGGTATGAGATGGGCTGCAAGGTCCCTTCCAAACCATCCTGTGATTCTGGGATGGAGGAGGCTGCTCCTCACAACCCCATACCCCTGTTAGCTCCATTCCTTCACCCACCATGGGTGACAGACACCACACTCCTCCTGTGTCAGCGTCAGAGCCATAACAGCCTTCCTGTCCCTGCCGCCTGTCCCTGCACAGGAGCCATCCCAGCCCTCTCATCGCTGCTGCTCATCCTCACTCAGAAGCTGTCACAGACCTCCTGTCCCTGCACAGGAGCTGTCCCAGCCCTCCTGTCCCTGCACAGGAGCCACCAGAGCCCATCTCCATCTCTCCGTGGTGACCCCGCGTCCCACGGCATCACTGTCACAGGCGGCAGTGACACCCCCGCTCCGGTGCACGCCCACGGCACGGTGACACCCCAGGGCCACGTCAGAGTCAGCCGTTGTCACAGCCCCTCGCCCTGACAGGGCCATCAGCCTGCATTACCATCAGCAGAGGGAAAGCTTGAGGACCCAACAGCATGGAGCCGGCAACATTCCCCAAGATCCCAAAGCCGTTTAGCTCACTCTTGCACCAAAATCCCTCCCTAGCCACGAGCACAGCCTGCTTCCAGCCTTGGAGCAGCCAGGAGATGCAGGCTGGGAGCAGGAATCTGGATCTGCAGTTCACACCAGTGCATATTTAACTCACATTTAAAGGCTGAGAAGCCCAGGAGTGGAAGGATGTGGTAGCTAAAAATGCTGCCAGGACAGGAGTTCCTCAGCAGCTCGGAAAAGTGCCTTGCTCTGCAAGTGGTGGGTGCTGGGGAGGGGAGAGCAGTCAGAAAACACCTTTATTTTTCACATTATCTGGTCCTGCATCCAGCTGTGAGAGGAAAAGATCCATGAATTGGTGCCCCACACCCTGGGGAAGAAGTTGGACCAACCACTCATTCGTGGCCTCTCCTTCCAAAACCAGCTCTGGACAGCAATGCTGGATTTTACACAAATTACGTCATGAGAAAGAGACTGGGGGGGAAGTCAGAACTCCAGGTCAGTTCTGAAGGCTGGGGGAGAGCAAAATTTAAGTTCCAGGACCAAAAAATGCAGAGTAGCTGCAGCAGGAGCACTCTGTATGCAAAATATTTCTCATGGGGTGTGCATCAGGACAGGGGTCTGCACCCCACACGTGACTGGGACGGTTCTGTCGTGAAGAATGTCAAGGGGTTTGTGTGGTCCCAGAATGGGAGAGAGGGAGGGGACCTGTCCTTCAGGAGTCAGGGAGCCCAGCTGGTGACCAGGATGTGCAGAAGGTCCCATAGAGAGAAATGTCTGAGTCCATCAGGTAACCAGCAGCAGAAATGTTGAGGGAGCAGGGGTGGAGGCAGAATAAATTCAGTCATTCACCAGAAAACATGCTCTTTTTAAGGGCCACATCACAGCTCTCTCTGACCTGCAGCTTCTGCCAGAATCTTCTGCATTTCTGGCTCACATCACCCACAGCATCTCTCTGACTACCTGGGGACTGCAGACCTCTGTAAGAGCCACTGGAGATCTCCTCTGCAACGGATACAGGACGAGAGAGAGGGATGTACTCTGTGAAATCAAACTTCCTTTGCACTGGTGGGGTGCAGGGGTCTTCCAGCCCGGGCTCTGACAGCACAGCAGGAACTGGCTGCTGGTCCTGAGCAAGCCCCAGTGCTGCAGGGCAGATCCCTCCCTGTGACATCTTGTCCCTGACAGATCCCAGGACCACCCACCTCCATGGCCAGTGGTCGCTCTCCCTTGGTGTCCTTGAGCACCCTGGCAGTCACCAGCCCTTTGGAGGCAGAGCCACCTCCTCCAGCAGCTCCCCGAGAGCTGCTTTGAACCCTCTGCCAGCAGGGACATCGTATTGATTTATTATTGAAGGGTGCTCACAAACACATGCTGGTGAGCTCCATGAAACAGCCTTTAGCTTGTGCTGATTACTCATGTTTTACATCAGCCTGATGTTTTCTAGATGTGTTTCAATCAATACAATGGCCTTTTTAGCACACATTACCGCTCGCCTTTGGCTAACCAACCATCACATTTCTTCTCAAGTGCCCATTTGCATCAAACTAACCCCAAAGATGCATCAGCTCTCCTTTGACTGCCACCTGAGCTGACGCAAACATTCCCATTTAGGTTTCAAAATGCCTTGCACGCTCAAGTTTCCTTGCTGAGTGCTTCAGACAAGATGTTGGATGTGTTGTGTCATTCATGTCAGAGTTATTCTCCACACAACTCTCCTTGAAACTGCAGCGTGAATATTCATCTCACTCTTTTTTTCCCCAGTCTCAGCGTTTGCCTACGCTTTGGGGTCAAGGCAGCTCAAAGAGGTAAATGCCAGCAGTCAGCTGAGAGAAGGGGAAATATTTTGGCTGAGCACGTGTGGAGTTGTGCACCGATGTGGTTTAATCCCTTCTGGAACCCACGGTGGCCGTTTCCAGGTCAGCTCAAATTTGGCCTGCAGAGCTGCTCTCATCTCCTTCGCTCAGCACCAGATAACCTCTGCTCGTGGACGGCATCCAAGGTTTTCATTGGGAAGCAACATTTACAGTATCTCAGTGACCTTTAGAAAAATAGTAGCAATAGAGAGACTTTTTTCTTTTTTTTTTTTTACATTGGATCACTTCTGTGAATATCCAGCAATCCTTAAGGTTTGCCATTATAGTAATATGTGGCAAATGGCTCTGCTCCCAAAGCAGCATCATTGTATTTTTAATCCCCATTCTGGTTAGTCCAGCCAAACCCAACCATCCTCACCACCAACTCTGTTTTTAATGCTCCAGCTGCACTTTTATTGCTTGGGTCATCCTGGCCAAACCTGCAATTCCACGTTTCCCTGGAAGGGCACAGAGCATTTTGCCTGTTTTAAAAGCCCATTCTTTGTTGGTAGTAAAACGCACGCTGTTAAATAACACAGCTGTTGTCTTCATTTGTTCGGGAGCGAAGCGAACGCAAACGTTCGTGCAGGGAGGGGAGGGGGAAGGGACCTTCTTGTGCTGACGTTGCTTCCACACACACACACACCACGGACGAGCTTCCCAAGTCCCGTGTTTCCTTATTTAGATGCTGACTTTGGTGAATTCCTCTGGGCGTACCCCAGCCACCGCTTGGAGCTTGTCGGCGTTTATTTAGACACCCACCATGACAGAGTGATGACAGGCCAAGGACAGCGGCATTCCTGCCTCGCCCTCCCACCTCCCACACTTCCTTCCCCACCACTCGCACAGGCCATCCAAGCCCACGGTGATTTTGCCACTAGGTGGGACACCTGGACCCTCCACACCCAGGTGCCTTTGAGCCTTGCTGAGCGGAACGATGTAAAACACGGGGAATGGGATGGAGGGGTGCTTTGCCAGCAGGATCTCTGACAGCCCCAGGGAGATGTGGTGCTTTCAGGCAGTAGCTGTGCCCCCGGACCTTAAGAAGAGGAGCAGGTTCAAAATGTGCAGCCTTAGGAACCAGTTAGGCAGGCATGAGCAAGTACCAGAGCACCATGAGCACCAAGCAGAGAGTGCTTTCAGCCCTGGTTTGTGGGAAGCCCATGTTGGACAGCAGTCACTGCAGTTATCTCCCCTTCACAACTCTCTGCAGTGTCAGGGGTTGTGTGATCCAGATCCAGCCACGCACCAGTGCTGCCTTGCCTATTGCCTATTTTCTTGGAATGCTTTGTTCTTCCTCATGTTCAGCATTCGCCCTGGACTTGAAAACACATTTCAGACCAAGCACCCAGAAAACTCCGGCTGCCAGCCATTGGCTTTTCCAGGTATCAGCATTCCCACCACTTAAATTCCCTGGAAAAACTCAGAGGTGCTCTGTCTTTGAGCTCTGTACAAACACACAGAATTGCAGCTCCTGAGGAGCCCTGGAGCTCCAGAAACCCAGGGACACACTGGAGATCTAAACACAGGTATGTTTTACCACAGAAATGATACAGGGTAGCTGAGAATTCCTCATGGATGCAGTGGGAACTGTGGGAGACTCACACCCTCTTGACATGCTGAGGCACCTTAGATTTCTGTCTTAAGGCACTTTATCCACAAACCCCTGTTTTCTTTTTGGCTTCCAGTGAGAATGTTTGAATGGGTGGTCCAGGATCTTCTGCATGCCTGCACCCCACGTGTGGTGGGTGCTGTGTATGAGGACCCTGGGGTAGAAGTGTGGTCAAAAACTGGCCTAAGACATGAGTGGTTTGAAAAAATATCATAGAAAACTCTGGCAACAGAACTATTCCTGCAAGTAACCTGGACTGACAGGATGAGGGTGTATTAGGGGACTATTGACTGACCCACGGGGGGCTCTGCTCCTCGCCATGAGCCCAAGGGGATCTTTGCTTCTGGTATGGCTGTTTTCAAAGTCCAGTATAACAGCGGACTGATGAGAAACTTCATGGCCTCATGCACCGTAAAAGCTGAGAACTGCAACAAGAAAGGAAGAGGGGAAGGTGGGGCAAAAGGGAAACCATGAGTATCAGTGTGGGAGACTGGGCAGGGAACTTGACTGCTACTTTTACCAGGAGTTATCAGCTCATCTAAGATTTGTGAGCCGAAAACAACTTTCTGAAGGAAGGAAAAGTTGATCTAGTTCATCATCTTGTCTCCAGTCTGTTGCTCGTCCCTGAGAAGGGGGAGGAGACCCTCACCTTTGCATGGACAATAGAGAGGATGTGTTAATTACACCTTTATTCCGTGAAAGCAAATCCAAGTCCAAATCCTAGGTGAGGTCTCAGCTTGGGAAAAACTCCCTCATCCCAGTGCCCCAGACTGGAGCTGTCACTGCGCTCTGGTGAGCTGCCTCCTCTGGCTCCTGCACTCAAGTGGCTGTTCCCAGCCAGCCTTTGCTCCTGGATTTGCTCTGGTCTCCACATGGGCTCTGGTTTAATTTCCTTGTCAGTGCTGGGCGATGCTCCGTGCTGTGACAGAAAGAGCTGTGCATCAGCAGCTCCTCCCTGCTGCCCTCAGCTCTGTTCTCCTGGCCAGGCAGCCCAGGAGAGGGTCTGGGAGGGGGCTCCAGAGGAGAGAAGAGAGGGTCAGAGACACTGCCTGTGCTGCAGAGCCCGGAATACAACACATCTCTTCTTTCTAGAGGCAACATGTCAAGCTAAATTGAAGATACTAAATGTAATTGCAGTTTGCTTTAGCAAAACACACTCTCAGCCGTCTGCAAGAGACATTTAAGCACTGAGTGCTCCTGATCCAAATATTAGCACATTTGTGGGATTACAGCTTCAGCCCACCACTGATGTGAGCTTTGCGCTGGCTTCAGCGGGCACTCCAGGGCTGGGAGCTGGATCAGGAGCCTGGAGTTCCCAGGGTGGGTTAACCCCTTCTGCAGACACCAGGTGAAGAGGATGGTAGCACTGTCCCTCCAAGGGGAACAGGATGGCCAGGAAGGCCACTCCAAGTCAGGAGCACTTGCCATCAGCCATTGGAAAACTATTGAACCATTGAACTATTTCACCATGGAAACCATTGGCTTCAGCAAGAAGGACCTGGTCAGCAAACCAGGAGCTCCTACAAATCCAACCAGAGGCTTTGTCATAATGAGATGAAATGGGAATATAAGGTGGGCAGCAAGAAGCTTGAGTGATTCCCAGACTGAGATCTGTCAGATTCTGGAATAATCCCTCCAGGGAAATGGTGGCAGGCCCACCCTTTAGAAATTTAAACTGAATAAAACACAAGACAATGGAGAGGAATGTATTTGCAGTGTCTTTTCCAGTGTGATGAGAAAGGAAGTGTGCAGGAGGATATTGAGGCAAACCTGTGGTCCAGATTTGCACCAGACTGCCAGAGATCAAGACAGAAGAGGATGGGGATAGCTGATGGATGGCAGTGCTGGGATACAGCTCTGCCTCCCGAGGGCAAGGGCAGCTCTGTGGGACACAGTGATGGTCTGAGCCACTGACCTGCAGGATATGGACCCACCAGGGGGGATAATCTGTGGGCACTGGGAAACTAAAAAACATGAGAGATGCACACCTGCATGGGGGTCTGGAGTGGGATGGGGAGAGAGAAAGAGATGAGACTTTGATATAAGTGAGAGAGGTGCTAAAGGAAAGGGGGAGATGCTGGTGAGAGCAGGATGAGGGCCCTGAGCATGACCCAGCCATGGTGATCTCCAGACTGGCAGTGCAGGCACCAGGAATGGGTCCAAAGGAGCTGGAAACTTCCTGGGTGCTGCTCAGGCCTGCCATCCTGGGAAAAGCAGGTTCCAGACATGAGGTCCTTTTACCGTCCAGTAAAACCCTCTCCTTGCTCTGTTCTGGGGCTCTGTGCCCAGGAGGGGCAGAGCCAAGGGACCAGCCATGGCTGATTCTGCTTTTTCATATTTTCCTCTTCTCTTCCCATTTTTATTGGAGAGGGAAAGTGAAAAGCCATCAAGATGAAAGTTGCTGAACTTTCAAACTTTTAGGGGGCTTAATGCAAGCTGTTTCACCTGCTGAACATGTAGCCTGAATCTATGTTTCCAACTACAGTGAAGAATTTACTTTGGCATTGGTTTTCTGTTGAAAATAAAACTGAACTGAGGGCAGGATGTTGTCCTTAACTAGTTTGAGATGACTAATTATTAAACTCATTTTCTAAAGGTTACCGTATACAGAAAAGCAATTATACAGAGATTAAAACAAGTTCAGAAACCTGATTCATTCTGAAACTATGGTAAACCCAAATCTTGTACTATTTCTGATTTTTAATGACCTCAGGAACATTTTATTTAACTTAGATGTCAAATGCAATTCTGAAATGAGAGATTAAATATATTTTGTGCTTTTCTTTCCTTTTTTTTTTCCTTCCCCCTGCATAGCACAGTGCACAAATTTCCAGTGCTAATTCTGTTAGTGGATTTCAGCAGGCTGGCAGGAAAGCTGTGCATGGAAAGAGGATCCTAGTTAACCCCTTGGTGGCTGTACTCCTTTGAGACACTCCTGGGCTGGGGAATGAGTGCCTTGGGATGCAGCCCTGGAATCTCCACCCTCCATCAGAGCCCTCTAAACCACAGGCTGTGCTTTGGGATGTGGGGGTGAGAGCAAAGTGGGTCTAATAATGTTGTTTCTCCTCAGGGCTGCTCCCCACTTGTTCTGGCCCTGACACAGTGACCCCAGACCCTCCCCTGAAGGCTTTTGCTCACATGGATTTTCTGTAAAAAGCAATAAGTTTTTCTGGTTTTTGGCAGTTCCTCTGGTCCCAGTCCCTCAGGGGCATCCTGCCTGAGGGTGCTGGCACTGAGCAGTACCAAATCTTTGGTCTTCTCTGCCAGTAGCTGCTCTGGGGCATGGGCCAAGGGAAGATGCCCATTTTTAAGCAGGCAGAAGAACTCCCCTGACCTGAGGACAGGAGGAAGATTGACATGAGATATGATGTACACACATACCATTCTCCCGTTTTTGTTGTCTGCCTCTGACCACTAACATGGACCCTCCATCCCAATCCTTGGGGTCCGTCCTGGGACTTTAACCTGGTTCAGGTCACGCTGAAGTAAATCTCAGCTCATCCAAGTTGTGAATGGGAGTGCAAGTACCCAAGAGGCAGAAAGAACATATTTTGGGAGGATTCTGGGAAAAATATCACCTTGATTTTTTGTCTTGTCTTTATTTGTACTCCACAGCTGGGAGAAAAAAAAAAACAAACTACTTAGGACTGAGCATTTGGGTTTGGGCTTCTAACCGAACATGAAGTCATACTCCAGGACATCCCTGTTTTCCCCAGGCTGGCCAAAGACAGAAGCTGTTACCCACAGGAGCAACGCTGGTCTCCTATTCTGTCTCCTAAAGATAAAAGCAGCCAAGCAATAAACAAGGTTTTAAAAAACACCAACTGTAGGTGAAGAGTTCCCAAAATACAGCTGCACTCTCGAGGAGCTCACACAGGAAAACACTCCCCCCTCGCTGCCCTTCAGCTCCACTCACACCAGTGCCACCCTCCCTGGCTCATCCTCCTCTCTGCCCTCATCTCCCATTGCTAAAGAGGCTCCCCAGATGGATCTGGGGCTGGCAAATTTGGGCTAAATGCACCCATTTCAGGCCAGAGTTTAAAAGCTGCATGTTTCATTTTGACATGCACTAACCAAAGGTTCTGCTGTTATCACGTCGAAACGATTTCGTATGGAGAAAGGTGTCTCAATTTGCTGCTGCTGCTGCCCACATTGAGGTGAAAACTTGTGTGAAACAACATGAAACACTCCATCTTCAGTTGCAATGGGCTTCTATTTTTCCTCAGGGATTGGTTTCACTGTTCAGGGCCATCCAAAGCTCGCCGTTTGCAGCTTGGCCACAGAGGGTCTGTTTGCCCAGCTCCAAGCCAGAGCTCTGTTGCTGCACCAGCCTGGTGTCCAGGTGCCCGTGGCACAGGGACAGGAATCTGTGGGACCTGCTCTGTCACTACAGTGTCCCAGCTGTCCCCAAGGACAGGGCTGGCACCCAGTGGATGTGCCTGCCTGGCTCTGCAGGGCAGGAGAAGAGGATCTGAGCAGGTCCCATGCTCAAGCCATGGCAGCACAGCAGGGTTTTCCAAGCTTTGCCAGGAGTGCACAGTGCTCATAGCTGGAAGAGTTTACCCATCCGTCCGTGCCCTGGCCACCATCTCCTGTGCAACAGGGCTTCATCCCACAGGAAACACGGTCCTCCCGATGGCTGGGGATTGATTAGCGCACTGGCATCTTAATTCAAGGTGCACACTGGCCTCTAGTGGGCACAGGCAAATCCTGTGTGATGGCAACTCCAGAGCTGTCACAGCAATGGGGGACGGCAAAAATGACATCAGTTACGTAAAAAATAAAATTTCAATATATGTATATATGCACACAGTCATAAATGTCTGTTCGTTCGTGCATTTATATATACACACACATATATGTCTGTTTTTTTCATGCACTTCTATACACACAAAAAAAGGTCTATTTGCTCATGTATTTATATATTCACACATATATATGACCTGCTGTTCTGTGGATGTCATACCTAACCCCAGCGCTGCCTTGCACTTGATTTCTCTCTCATCTCAAACTCCATGAGTTTCTGTGTTGTCTCTTTCTGGCAGAACCAAACCAGCTCTCCGTGAAGTTGAGCCATGGAATTAAAATCCAGCAGAACTCTGGGGCTTCGTGATGTTTTGGGGACTCTACAGACACTGCACGTTGACGATGGCTCCTGCTGGGTTCAAACGGGCTGGAATCTGGAAAGAAGACTGACAAAACTGGGAGAAAAATCGGCTTGACGCTTTGAGATGAAAACCAGCTGCTCTAAGAAAATTCAGGAGGGAGAAAAGTTGGTTTGGGCACACAGGGCAGGTGGGACCATTTGGTCCATCAGAGCTGTCTGCCCGAGCAGATCCCAAAAGTGGGAGCTCTGCTGAGCCTGAGGAGCAAGGACTTCCTGGACTAGGACTCTGAGTGAAAATCAAAGGCCTGGGCTTGTTTCTCCTGAAATAACTAGTGCATGAGTAGTTTTGCTTGGTTCACTGGCAGATCTGAAGGGGAGAACAGCCAGATCCCACCCTGCCTGCAGAGCCTCTCGCTGCACTCAGGCAGGAGGGGAGCAGGGGAAGCTGCTGGTGAGGCTCGCTGGGAAGAAACTCCTGAGAACCAGTCTTGGGGAATCTGATGGCCCAGCAGCCGACTGAGCCCCATCTCAGGGGCTGTGAGGATAATTTGGATTGGAAGGGACTGCTAAAGGTCTCCCAGTCCAGCCTCCAGAGACATCTCTCTGCCCATGGATCCAGTGCTGCTGTTGCTTGTATTTGTTAATGGAGATGATCCTTTAAGGTATTTAATCCCCAGGGCCAGGACACAGCACCTTCTGGAGAGCCACGACAAAGGCAGAGCCCCCCAGCACTGCCCTCTGCTCTGCTGGGCTCCTTCATTAGCTCCTGCCCTCCTGCTCAACCCCCAAGGGATTGCCTCCTTCCCAAGGGGATCTGATCCTTCATTCCTCTTCCTTTCCTGATCCTGGTGAATAATAAATGTGCCACACTTTCAAATACGCTTTTTGGCACCCTCTGCCCTCTCGCTGGGCAGCTGCCACATTCAGCACCCATCTGACCAGCCGCAGTTACCTGCACTGGGAAGAGCCCAGCTAGAATGGGTCTCCTGGCAGAGCCCACCTGGAGCTGCTGGGGCAGCTCTGCAGAGCATCTGATGGCAAAACCATCAGATCCATCACCCTGGAGTGAGTGAGGAAATGGCCACAGACAGACCCAAAACCCCACTGGTCCTTACATCTCCAGGCTGCTCTGGGCATAAATGCATTTATGCCATGAGATCCATAGGCAGCTTTACATAGGGCAGCTCCCACAGGGAGGAAACGAGCCACTGGTGAACTGAGGAATCACAGCAGCTTTAGCAGCTAATCAAACCATCTTATCTGCTGGGCAGTGGGAAATGGGAGATTTACTGACTGCAGGGTGAGAGAGAAAAGAGGGAAGGAGAGTGAAGGAGAGAAGGGAGGGGAAGAGAGGGGAAGGGAAGGGAGGGGAAGGGAAGGGAAGGGAAGGGAATTCGGAATGCTGCTTGGAGGTTATATATATTAATATTTCTCACACTTATGGATCCTTTGGGTTTCCTCTGGTTGTCTTCCTTTAAACTACATCCACATCACTTTGTGCTTTTCCCTGCAAACACCAGGACACAAAGGTGATGCAGAATAAAAACTGAATCTTTGTGGTGCATGTCAGCTCTGAGACTTTAGCTGGTTCACAAACCAGCTGCACTTCAGATGAATTGAAAATTTCCCCATCTGAGAGTTTTGTACAAAAACATTCACCAAGCTCCACTGGAAGAACTTTCTCCAACTGTACACATGAATTTTTGGCACAAATGGAGCTTCAGGAGCTTCAGCTATAAAGAAAAATATTGGTCCCAGGTCAAGCTGTGATACATCAGACAGGGATCTGCAAAACTGCTGCAAACCTCCTAAAAGCCCACAAGAGACAGCAGATGAAAATCTGTGGGTGTCTATTATCTGATGACTAATAAATGTTGATCAAAATGT
Source organism: Corvus kubaryi (assembly GCF_017639235.1). Classification (NCBI taxonomy): domain Eukaryota; kingdom Metazoa; phylum Chordata; class Aves; order Passeriformes; family Corvidae; genus Corvus; species Corvus kubaryi. Next base: position 11,657,421 of record NW_024580668.1, on the reverse strand, counting down.
TTGTCATTCTTACAGTGAAAATATGCTCTGGCAAACTCAGCTGTTGCTCAGCCCAACACAAAGGTCTCCTTCCAACCACCCCACCAGGGCGCCGTGCAAGGAGTGCTGGGGGATTCACTGGAAGGGTTGGATTGTCAGAGAATCATGGAATCATTTAGGTGGGAAAGGCCTCTAAGATCATCCAGCCCAACCATTCCCCCAGCACTGCCAAGGCCACCACTAACCCATGTCCCCAGGGGCCACATCCACAGGGCTTTTGAATCCCTGCAGGGATGGGGACTCCACCACTGCCCGGAGCAGCCTGTTCCAGTGCTTGACCACCCTCTCTGTGGAGAATTTTCTCCTAATCTCCAATATAAACCTCTCCTACGTCAACTTAAGGCTGTTTCGTCTCAACCTATCCCTTGTTCCCTGGCAGCAGAGCCTGATCCCCCCAGCTGCCCCCTCCTGTCAGGGACTTGTGCAGAGCCACAAGGTCCCCCCTGAGCCTCCTTTTCTGCAGCTGAGCTCCCCCAGCTCCCTCAATCGCTCCTCCTACGTTTGCTTAACCAAAATTACTTGTCTTTAAATAGTTTATTTCAACAGTGCATTTCACATTATAGCTCATGGTGAGAAGGACCAGAAGAGTCACCCAAGCCTTGGAGGTGCCACCAGGAGGCAAAACACTATGAGATCACCCATTCCCACTTGGTCCTCCCCACTCCCTGTTGTGACTGTCCTGGTAGGAACTTCCCACCTTCAAGTCTTTGGGCAAATTTACTTGAAATTAATCGTCAGCTGTGAAAGCTGTGGGGGACTCCCAGGCAGATGTTAGAAAGACAAAAAAGCAAACAGGCAGCTGGCATGGCTGGAGCACACAGAAAAGCAAGCAGAAAATGGGATGTGTGTTGTTTTCAGCAGGAGCTCAATGCCCCAGTGCTGCACAGGGGGAGATCATGACCCCAGGCTTTGATCCTACCAGGACAGGAGGACAAGGCCAGAGAGATCCATCAGGAAATGTACCTGGTTGCTCAGAGAAGCTGTGGATGACCCATTCCTGGGAACATTCAAGGTCAGGTCGGACGGGGCTCAGAGCGACCTGGTCCGGTTGAAGATGTTCCTGCCCGCTGCAGGATGAGTTTTGTGGTCCCTTCCAATCCAAACCAGTCTGGGATTCTGTGAAATAAGAAAGGCTCTGAAAAACACCAAGGAATTGCAGCCTCACTTCAGAAACAGCTCCAGGATCTCCAGGGCAAAGCAGGGGTTGGAGCAAACTTAGACATGGAGAAAAGAGATTTGCTCTGGACTCTTCCCCCTACAGGATGAGAAGCCAAAGTGGAGGGGCAGAGAGGAAGGATCACCACGGACAACCTGACCCAGCATTAATTCCCTCTCTAGCACAAGAAGTAGACCTGAGCTCCCCTATCAAATTGTTGTCACAAATATTTCTGCTTAGCAGCCAACATAAAAATGAACACGAGTCCTTGATCAGGAGGCCCAGCAAGGACAGGGCTTTCCCCGCCGGCCGGCGGGGACGGAGCGGAAGAGCGGCGTGTCAGGACGTAGGGGAGCGCGGGTCTACGTCTGGTGCGAGAGAGGGGGG
>NW_024580668.1:11555119-11655739 GCF_017639235.1 Corvus kubaryi | reverse complement strand
ACTAAGGGAAATAGGGCAAAAAATAAAATCAGAAAATGTTTTGACTCTCTTTGAAACATTTTGACTTCCACTGAAGAAACTCCCTTGGGTGCCTGGACATTATTTACCATTGAAAACAGCTTTTGTGCCTTTGTAGTTTGAGTTCTCCAAGGCAGGTGCCATCTCAAAACAAAAGTGGGAAGGTTTTGTTTTGGAGATTTTGAACTGATTTTTTTCTTCTTTTTTCTTTTTTGTCAACTACCAAGTGAAACATTTTGTTCAAAAAACGCCTAAACAAAATATTTTGACATTTTCAAAATGTTCTCCTGTTCCCTTTAGCCAAAACACGTTGCTATATTCAAAGCAAATTCACAGATCCCTTCAGCCCTTCCAAAATGCTCTGGGTTTGCTGAACTACATGTTAATGGAGAGATAATCCTGCAGCCACAGAGGCTGAGTGAGGGGCAGGGAGCATGGGGGGAACTGAGATGGGCTTTGAGGAGTCAGAGGGGGAAAAATGAGGGAGGCAGCAGCTTTTGGGGTGCCAGGAGGAGATGGAAGAAGCTGGGAGAGGATGAGCAGCTCACAGAGATGGAAAGAGGGGGCTGAGCAGCTCCACGGGTGGGGGTGATGAGGTTCATGAGGTGGCTTACGGGTAGAGAAACCTGCCCAAAACAGGGCCAGACACAACTTTTGTGCCCACCACCTGTGCTGCAGGAGCTGAGGAGAAGAGGAAGACCCATCTTTGCTCCCTACTGGGCCATGCAGACACTCGGATGTGCCCCCTGGGCTGTGAGCCCCTTCCTCCTGACACACCAAAACTACAGGGGGAGAACTCTGCTCGCAGCTTTCCCCTGTGGAGAAACGGGAGGAACACAAAATACCCACATCTGAGAGGCTCCAGCTATGCTGTTTACTGGCAGCCCTGCCCTTCTGCCGCCCAGAAACTGTGCCAGCACCAGTGGAAAGAACCCTGGCACTGGCATCATGGGCAGCTGCTCCCACCTCTCCATCCTGGAGCTGGTCCAGGGTGGATGGGGCCCTGGGACGCCGTGTGTGAGGCAAAGGGATGGGCACCGTGCATTCCATCTCCTCCTCCTCTCCAGGCTGGCCAGGACTGGATGGAGGTGTCATTTGGGTTGGAAGGATGTTTCCTGCACAAACCCTCTCCACCTCTCAGGGCTGGCAGAGGTGCACTGGGAGCTGTGGGGCAGCTGCTGTGGGGCTCAGCTATCCCTGCCAGCCAGGAAAGGAGGCAAACCCACCGCCTGGATTCAGGAGAGAGGCAGCTGCAGAGAATTTACCCTTCTGGGTGCCATCCAAGCCTGTTTCCATGGCAAAGGGAGAAGCACGGAACGCGCTATTGGCACGATCAGCGATGGGCTGACGTCTCGTTATGCCCATATTTCCTGTTATTTCACCCGAGTTACATGCGGACTCACGGCTGAATCACGGGGTTCGTGACCTCCGCAGATTCTCGGGTGTTGGGGACACTGTGGGCGGCTGCTATAATTAGTGACTAATTTTGTGAATTCAGCAGCACAAGCCTCACGTCACCCTGGCACACTAGGTGCCAGCCAGCCATGAGCAGGCCTCAGTGGCAGGTTGGCCACCGTTCCCCACGTGTGTCCCGGGTTTGCAGCACAGCTGTAAAGACAAGGTGCTGTAGGACCCATGTCCAGACCCACAACAGCCACCCCAAGATCTAGTGCCATCCTCTGGAGCTGTCCTGCCCCAACACACAGCATGCAGTGATGATGATCTACACATCATCAGCATCCCCCCAAAAAACAGCCCCTGGAGCCCTGTGATGGAAGAACCCCTGTGATTGCAACAGCAGGAAAAAAGGGGATGCTGAGAGGAAGGCAAAAAAATGGAGTTTGAGGGAGACTGTGGAGGGATGGGGTTTGTTTGATGTTTTCAGTATCCCACTGGTGGGAGATGTTTTGGAGCTCAGCATTGGGGCCTGACCTCATGCCAGGGTGGCTACTGAGGGTGACCCAAACTGGGAGCAGAAAAGAAGAGATCTGGAGAATTCTGGTGAAATGTCTCAGCATGAAGGGAATTCCAGATTGGCCAAGCTAGATGAAGGCTCTGCTCTTAGCCTTCTTCTGGTACTGATCAGGAGCCAAGACATCACCAGGTGGGACATTCTCAGAAGTTTTAAAGGGACCCATATTTAAAAAAAAAAGCAGAGCAGCCCTCCACCCCTACCCTCCACCACCTCTCCGGAGCTGCCTGGCACCACTGGCGCCTTCCACATAACCCAGCATGGTGTGGGGTCTTCTGGGCAGGACTCAGCATCTCCCCATCTTGACCATGCCACTACAAGGCCAGTCTTCCCAGCAGAAGTTTTGGCCCAACAGTTTATCCTCACATCAGCAACACAAAGCTGCACAGATGGAGGATTTCAAGGGGAAATTATTTAGATAAGAGATTATCAGGTATACCTCGATGTCAGCTGAGCTTATGGGCTTAATGCAGAATGATGAATCACCCATCCAAACACATATTATTTTCCCTGGAGGCATTGTCCTGTGAAATTTATTTCCCAGTGAAGGGCCTTGTAAATCATTTGTAGCAAATAAACCACAGCATTGCCAACCCTACATGTTCTCAAATCTGGACTGCCCTAAAAGCCATGAGATCTTTCCCTTCTACCAGTTTCAGGAGATGGACCTTTCACTGCTTTCTGACCTTTATTTGTTCACTCGCCCATTTTCCATGCTTCCCTCTCACTCCCCACACCTGCCTGTGTGTTACGTATTCACTTCTCCTGTTCTCGTGCTGCTGGAGGACACGATTTGCCCAAAAGCATCTGCCATCCCAACCCAGGCATGGAATCACTTCCACCACCAGTGCCAGCAAAGAGCTGCTGGTGGGATTTGGAATGCAGGGATTTTCCCTGGTGGGGAACCAGAAGCACAGAAGCACATGCCCTGTGGCAGCTCTCTGCCGCTGGCTTTTCCCAGTCAGCAGTGGATTTGCTGGGGGTTATCCAGGACAGGCTGTGTTGTCTCTTTGGCTAAAGCCATGTTTTGAGGCTCTGTGGGGTGATTTTGGCAATGATTCCACTCCCTGTTCTCCACTCCAGGGAATGGATGTAGAGAAACTCGTGTCCCAAGTATGGCTGAAGGACAGCAGACAGTTTCCTCGCTGGGGGTCTTGTCCATCCTCTGCCTGGGGACAATCCTGACTCACTGATGCTTTCCCACTGCTCCCTCTCACCCCAGCTTGATGCTCTCCTCTCTTTCTGCCTCTTGGAGCTTCATTTGGAGTTGGACATTCATTGAGTTGGACTTGATGATCCTCGTGAGTCCCTTCCAACTCAGGATATTGCGATTCCATGATTTCTGGGCACCCTTCCTTGGTGCCCTTTCAGCCACCACACCAGAGGCACCTTTATTCCTGCCTTGGAGACAACCATGAACCTGATGGCCAGACATCAGCCCGAGCCTCCACCAGTGCCCTCCAGTGCAGCAGATCCTTTGGCCACCTCCATGGCCAGCCCATGATTCTGGGCCATCAACATCCACCTCTCCTCGAAACAAGGCTGGTGGAGGAGACCCTCTCCGGCAACTCTCTCTGGAGCAATGGTTGTGAAAGGAGATGTAACGGGAAATGGCTCACAGCAGGACCAGGGCTCTTTGCAACCAACCTCAAGGCCTGAGGAATTTTCTGAAATACTGAAGATCATGGGTGCTGCAACAGCAAATTTTCACCTTTCAGTGGATATTAGGGGGGAATAATTTGTGCCGAGCAAAGTCTGCAGCAGTTGCTGCCCCATATCTGATCATCTCCTGCGATAGGAGCTCAGCCCTATCTGATCCAGCAGTTATTGAAAACTCAGCTGAGTGTGACTGGGATCATTTTTCAGGGTTTTCATGTTGCTCTTCAACCATGGTGAAAATTAAAGAGCCAACCATGGAACAGGAGAAAGCGCTGTACTTTCACTATGACACTTTCTGGTAATGAGATATTTATTAATGTTCATTTCTTCTGAAAGGAAACAAACCAAACCCAATCCCTTATCTCTCTCTCGGTGTTTAAGTTATGAGTAACACGGGAAGCTTTTAGGCCATGAGACAGCAAATGCATCCTGCTTGGGAGCCTGTGGGTAGGAGATACAGTGATAAAGCCAAGATAGATCAAATCACTCCCATTTACCTAGAGCTTTCTGCAAGTCTTGAAATGATGGAGGGATTGAAAGATGCTTTGTCTTTTTTATGAGAAAAGCAGCTGTGATTTAGCAGTTTAATCACTTTTGTCACAAAGAAATGCAAAACAAAGCCCATCACCACGATAGATATTTTTTCAAAGCTGTGTTTCGTTTCCTCTCAGTAAGGAATGATTTAAAATGCTAATGGTGGGCTGAGATGAACACATAGGAAGCAAAGTCATTGCTCATACAGTGGCCAGGCACAGATCAGCTCTCTGAAGCTGCTGTCCCACCATGATGTTCATGGTCAAACTCTGCTGATTTTGGGCGCTCAGCAGATAGTCACAGGGAGCTGGCTGACCTGAGGGTGATTTAGAATTAGCTGCTTAACGAAGAGCTGCCTTGCAGGGTTTGGCTCACAGGGTTTTGCCCTCGGGTGACTTCTGAATGACCTTGTTGAACGTGCAGCACCGCAGGCCTGGCTGCTGCAGCTCCCCTGCACTCACTCCTGGCACACACGTCCTGAGTTCTGTCAGTCTCAACTCCCTCCCACGCTCCGGACTTGCAAACTCCTCACTGCTCCACGCACAGGTCCTGGGGTGCGAGGAGACGAGTTTCTTAAGAAGAAGTAATTATTTCCTTTGTCATTATGATCATGCTCATGTGATTTATTAGCAGGGATGGAAACTTCACAGAGCTCTGCCAAGGAAGCTGTGGGTCTCAGCAAACCCTGCCGGCACTGCTCCCACCCCAACCACAGCTCCCTTCGCCAGGTGATTTCCCAGCTGCCCAGCCCCAGCTCCCCACAAGAATCACAGAATGGTTTGGGTTGGAAGGAACCTTCCAGACCACCTTGTTCCAATCCCCTGCCATGGGCAGGGACACCTTCCACTAGACCAGGTTGCTCCCATCTCTGTCCAACCTGGCCTTGGACACTTCCAGTGATGGGAAGTGCTTTGGGATCTTTGTCTTATTCCCTCTGCCTCACTGCAGCCCAGCTCACCCAGTACTTGGGAAAGAGCCAAAGTACATGCAGGGGAATCCATTTCCCAGCCTTGGCTGGTGTAGATGGGAGATGCAAAACAACTTGTGACTTCCATATGGCATGCTTGCTAGATGAGATTTCTCCAAAGGTTTGTGGTAGAGCCAGATTTGGGGCATATTATCCCCATAGCAAAATGGCCATCCATTCCCAGCTCCAAAACCTTGCTCTGCCTTCCCAAAGAAAGGACCACTATATCATGATGACTTTGTAATACATCTTACTTGTTCACACCTTAAAAATGGCAGTCAAAGGGTCCAAAGCTCACATGCTGCTGCCAGCCTGGACAAGAGGGGTTATACAAGGTTTGGAATCTTTGTTTCCTCAGGAGCCTTTTTTAAACCCCATTTTTCATTTCCTATTTGCTGGCTTTGATGTATGACTGCATTTCCCAGCGTCGGGCTGTGGCAGTGAAGGAAAAGGTCTTGTTGCGCTGGAGAGCACAAGGGGCGACGGCTTCCCACTGCCAGAGGGCAGGGCAGGATGGGGTATCAGAAAGAAATTCTTCCCTGTGAGGGTGGGGAGGCCCTGGCACAGGGTGCCCACAGAAGTTGTGGCTGCCCCTGGATCCCTGGAAGTGTTCCAGGCCAGGTTGGACGGGGCTTGGAACAAGCTGGGATAGTGGAAAGTGTCCCTGCCCATGGCAGGGGTGGAACTGGACGAGCTTTAAGGTCCCTTTCAACCCAAACCATTTGTGATTCTAAGACTCAAGACAAAGACTGGAAGGGAAAAAGTCTGCATGGAGCTATGGAGAAGCCCTTCTCCTGAGTGAGCAGTAGGGGTTTCCCACCTGGACATTGGCTGAGTAGGTCATCAGCCTCCAAATCACTCAGGTAGAGGCACTGCATGGTTGTTCTTATGGAGAAAGGCCTTTCCACAGGGCCTGCACCAGCATCCCAGCCAGGAGACACATGGGTACAGTGTTCCCACGTCCTACACTGGCTGCACATCCATCCCTGCCCCTCAGGTGGGGAAACACGCAGGCAGGAGCCAGTAAATGAGCATTTACCCTCCTTAGTTATTCAAATGGGGAGTGGTAAGTGGAGACTGGGAGACTCTCACTTCAGAGAGGGGGGATGGCAGTGAGTCTCCCAGGGAATGTGGGGAAACACCATACAAGGAGTATCAGCTCCCAAGTGGGTTTGGAACAGGAGACAGCACGGGTGAGAAGGCAAGAGCCAGCGTGGCTGGGAAGGACAAGTCCTGCTTCTCATGAGAAACTTCAGAAAGCCACGTTTCCACCGCAGCCCAGAGCAGGAGCGTGTTTGTACCCACAGCCAGCCCTGCAGAGCGGGATGACTGCTGCTCACCCGCCTCTGGAGCGCAGACACCTCTGATCTTGGTGGCGGTGCCGGCGTTTCCCGACAGCCCAGCAGTGACAGCAGTTGTGAGATGAGCTGGCCATTCACCTCACAGCACCCGCTGCACCTCTGCTGGCAGCATGGCTGGAGGCCACGGGGTGCTTCTGGGGCAAACTGGGCAGTTCAGGTGACACCAGCAGACCCTAAAAAGCCACAGCTCCAGCCTCTGTGAGGTGATCAGCCTCACAGCACATGGCAAACCTCAGGACGGGCTGCTGCATCTCTCGGCCGGTTCTCCACAGCCACTGCACAGGCCCCACAGCAGCCAGTGCAGGCAGCACGGGCACCCACGTCCATGATGCCCAGATGCCACCCAACCACAGCCAAACTTGCCCCAAATCTCAAGATATGTGGCAGTGCCTGGAGAAGGTACTGATGTACCATGAACTTCCACGGCTTTGGCCAAGCACCAGTGGCTTCCAGGAGTTTTGTTTTGTTTCCTAAACCCAGTGACAGGATCCAAGGGAGTGGCATGAAGCTGTGTGCTTAGGGTGGATATTAGGGAAAGGTTCTTCCCCCAGAGGGTGCTGGGCACTGCCCAGGCTCCCCAGGGAATGGGCACGGCCCCGAGGCTGCCAGAGCTCCAGGAGCGTTTGGACAGCGCTGCCAGGGATGCCCAGGCTGGGGTTGTTGGGGTGTCTGTGCAGGGCCAGGGGTGGGACTGGGTGATCCCTGTGGGTCCCTCCCAGCTCAGGATATTCCGTAACTCTGTGATTCTATCTCAGCCCAGGTGATGCCATTCAGTTAAAGATCTCAGCTGTCACTAAGAAAAATGTTATGTTTCCAACCCAAGTGTAGGAAGGGGAAGTTTGAAAAGATCTTGGACCCTTTAAGTCTCTGAAACAAGGAGGAAAACAGGCAGAGTTTTAAAACCTTGTAATTTTGCAGCCCAAATGCTGATCGCTGTGTCCTGCTGGGCCCTCAAACCTAACACAGGGATTATTTATCATCTGCTGCACGGACAAGTGAGGACCCTTGCAGAGGACAATTTGAGTTTTCCTTGACTGCAGGTTAAAAGATTCCTCCCTAATCTGCAAAAGAAATCTCTCAGAGTGCTTTTCATTTGATTCTCTTTTCTATTTTCAGAGAGCAAGGGGAAGTTCCATAATTTCCAAAAGGTCATATTTTTCCCTTTCAGCTATGAAAGCAGCTCTTTCAGCTGCATACATGTGCAAAAATTCAGAAAATGTGTGTTGGTACAAGGTATTACCCACAAAGACTCATTAGATTAAAACATAGATAAGCATCATCTGAATTTTAACTGCATTTCACTTGATTCACTACATTTTTTGAGTGAATGATACATGAAGATGTTCTCCAAGATGCCTTTAAAACACCCAAGCATGGTCCTGTAAACTTCTAACCCATTTCTACTGTTAACCTTCATTGAGTTTTGTTACACCACAAAAAATAAAAAATCCAAAAAAACCCATCAAAAAACAAACAAAAAACAAGAAAAGGGGAAAGACAGGAAATGAGCCCAACCAACCAGGTCTCAAAATGAGCAAAATTCAACTCAGGCTAGTTGGCAAGAATCCTATCGAGCTTGGTCCCAAAAGTGCAGAGCATTGTTGTGGTAGGGTGGTACCTTGTTATTGTTATTTGCCTGGTGGGGCTCATCCAATTTATGAGAAATCACAACTGAAAAGTTGAGATGCACAAGCCACAGCCCTGAAATGTCTGACACAGACAAACAGAGGTGACACAGGCTAGAATGAGGACTGATGAGGTTACAGCTGATCAGTGATAAATGATATACAAATTAGAAATGCATTTTATCCTCAAAACACTGTAGGAAAGGTCCAAGAGAAGGCTCTGTGCCCCCACTGACCATGGTATCCTCTACCCACTCTGAGCTGCAGATAATGGTGCCACAATTGGTGCCTGGGTGTCCCTTTGTAACACTGCTGGTTTCTTCTTTGCTCCCCATTAAAAAAAAAAAAGGGGTTGGGCTCAGGAGCTGGCTTTGTCCTCTGCTCAGTCATTCCCAGAGTGGACATCATCAACCTTCAGAGCTCAGGAGCTCTCCTGGCACACCGATGTTATCAGAAACCTGTTTTAGCAGAGCTGGGAGGTCACTGCAGGGAGTTTTGCACTGCCAGCCTGTCCTTTTCCCATCTGGGAGCATGTCCTTTTGGAATCCACTGCCACCCTGTCACCTCACTGCCCTGGAGGAGCTCCACAGCTGGAGTGGTGACAAATGCTTCAACATATGCATTTTGTCTGGCATGAAAACAGAGCCAGCACTCACCTTCAAGACTCTCTAGAAGGCTCTAAATAACATTAGCAGAGGAGAAATAAACATCTTCTTCAAGTAAGAGCTCAAGGAGCACTCCAGCCCACTGACATTTGAGGATTCACACAGCAGGAGCAGAACTGCCATGAAAACTGTCCTCTCATGACACGGACGCTATTGGACCACTCGCAGTAATTGTTAATAAAGACACACAGATTTCCTTAAAACTTATTTCCATGTTGGCAGCTGAGTCAGCTGCAGCCCTGTGGTCATTCCTGCACCTGCAGCCAGCAGCAGAATGGGCTTTTCCCTGGGAGGAGAGGAGACCAGAGCATCACAGAACCACACAATCCCAGAATGGGTCAGGTTGGAAGGGACCACAGTGGGCTCATCTGTTCCACCTCCCTGCTCCAGCAGGGCCATCCCAGAGCACAGGGCACAGGATTGTGTCCAGTCAGTTCCTGAATAACTCCAGTGAGGGAGACTCCAGCCCCTCTCTGGGCTCTGCTCAGGGCTGGCCCTGCCCAGGGCAGCAGTTCTGCCTCCTGGGCAGGGCAATTGCCGGGCTCAGGCCCTGCCCGGTGCTCTGGTGCCGCTGCTGGGCCCCGGAGCAGAGCCCGGGCCCTGCCCTGAGCCCTCCCTGCAGCCAGGGACACCCAGGGCTGAGGGCCCCTCTCAGCTGGGGCTCCTCTCGAGGCTGAGCAGCCCCGGCTCCCTCAGCCTGTGCTGGGCACGGAGCTGCTCCAGGCCCTTCCTCAGCTGCGCAGCCTCCACCGGCCCCGCTCCAGGAGCTCCCTGGCCCTGCTGGGCTGAGGAGCCGGAGCTGGGCACGGCACCCCAGAGGTGCCTCACAGGGCTGAGGAGAGGGGCAGAATCACATCCCTTAAGGGCTGAAGCAAAAGCAGCAGCCTTCCCAGGGCCCCAGAAGTACCTGGGGGGGCTGACCAGAGACGGACACAGGCAGCAGCAGAGAGATGTGACATCTCTTCCTGTGCCGGACATGGATGGACATCCGTGATGCTGTCACAGTGGTGGGGTTGTGTCTCACAGCCCTGTCCAGAGGGACAGGAGCTCTCTGGGCACACAGAGCAGGAACTCAGGGAAGCAAAACTGCATTCAAAACAGTTCTGGTTGACAGTGGAGGCAGCAGGTGGTTAGCCACCAAATCCTGCTCTGAAAAGCCACTGCCAGTGAAAACATTCTTGATTTTTATCAATAATCCCAAACTAAAAACTGAAAACTGAAAGTTTTGCTTTTAAAGCAAAGTTGTCATTGTTTCGGTTCTTGACAAAGCACCAAACATTTGCCAGAGAGGTTTCAACACAAATACCTTGACCAGCACTTCATTTTCTAAACCACCAACCATGTTCTGGTTGGAATATCTGTCCAGGCTGCCCCAGAAGTGGCCAGTGTGGGGTTGGTTCTCTCCATTGAAAGCTGTCTTTGTCCATGGCTTCTGCCAGGAAGCAAAAGGGGACATGAAAATGTCCCTGTGGTCCTGCTGGGAGGAGCTGCATAGCTGAGGTCTTAGAGGAGTCTGGATATCGCAGTCCCTGGAGAGAGGGATGTGGAGAGGACAGGAAGGAGGTCCCCTCCATCTCCTTCCACACTGCAGGAGGGGAAGAACAGCTCTGTGGGAATGAGTGTCAGGAAGGACAGGGTCAGGACCCACCCCCTCACCTGCAGAGTGAAGGTTTTAAGGAAATCAGCTTGCTGCTGGAATCCTTCTCATCAAACATGGATGAGACACAGAAAATGCCATTATGTAGATCCCCAGGAAAGGAGGCCAGGACCTCACCAGGAGGGAGTTATTCAGTGTGTGAGTGCAGAAAGGGGGATGTAAGTTTTGAAGGCACTGAGTGCCAGCAGCATGGACAAAAAAAGCAGGTGTTCATTGCAGAAAATCCAGCTGGGAATTCTCTCACAGCCAACCAATGGAGGACAGACAGGTCACAGAGCCTGAGCTGCATTTGGGCTGTATTTCATTGCCCAGATCATCACACCTCTTGCAGGGAGGAGTGAGGTGTGGCCAGCGCATGGATCCCACCCAAATCCTGCCAGAACCAGGCAATGGTGCTCCTCAGGTGGCTCTGGCTCCTGTGCAGAGCTCCTGTGAGCCAGCCCAGCTGAGCAGCCATCCCCATGGGAGACATCACCAAAACCAGCTGGGCTGGGGTTTCCCTCTGCTCTGCCTTCCCACTCCAAACCATCCCCTTCCCAAGCACCATCACTTGGCCGTCACTTCCATTAGTGACCATTTCCAGAGATCAGTTGTGCTGTTTTCATGGAAATTCCTACTTCACAAAGCTGGCAATGGTCAAACATCACGGTAATTTTCACAGAGAACAATGCCTTTCAGGGTTTTCCAGATTATTACCCCAAGCAGGTCGAAACAGCACTCTCAGTGAGGAACTTACTCTTTACCCCGTGCGCTGGTTTAGCAAAAACCAGCATCAAACCTCGACACCCTGTCACTAAATAAATCTGGAGACAGAGGCAGCCATCAGGGTTGTCACTCAAATGCCTCAAGATGTGACACACACTGTGTAGCAGCCCTAATCATGAAATCCTAGGATGGTTTGGGTTGGAACTGACCTTAAAGCTCCTCTTGTTCCAAACCTCTGCCATGGGCAGGGACACCTTCCACTAGTCCAGGTTGCTCCAGCCTGGCCTTGGACACTTCCAGGGATGAGGCAGCCACAGCTTCTCTGGGCAGCCTGTGCCAGTGCTCCAAGTGGTTTTAGGGTATTTTAAAAGGCAAAACCAAGGTGAATGCTGGAGAAGTGCCTCCTCCAGATGTGCTCTGGTGTGGCTCTGTGCTGTTCACACCACACCACAGAACGGTGTCAGATTCTGCCACTCAGGCTCCTGAGTAAACCCCAGCCTGAGCCCAGACTGTCCCAGAGTGGCTGCTGGTGGTGCCCCACTTCCTCCCCTGTCCCTCCTCAAAACCTCAGGACAAAATTCCCTTTTCCCAAATGCCAGGGAAATCTCCCAGCAGCTCCAAACCGCCTCCCCCAGTCCTGCAGCCCAGTGTGGAGTCAGACACTCCTGCACACAGTCCTTGTCTTCAGCAGAGAAACAAACTCACCCCTGCCCTGACCTTTACCTAACAGCAGGAGATCCTTGTTCACTGACAAGTTGCAGTGAATTTGTTTTATGTGACCATAAACTAGGGAATAAAATGTCTCTGCCACCTATGTTTCCAGAGAGCCATGGGAATTTTTTCTCATTGCTTCTCCCCACTTGTAAACTCAGCCCTTCTTATCAAACTCAGCCTTTCTATCCAAACTCAGCCCTTCTTACCACACTCACCGTGCTCATGTGAAAGGTGAGGGATCCTCCCAGACCTAATAACTATTGTGAGCTTCAGAGTCCAAATCCTGGCTGAGCTGGAGCCACTAACCAAAATTCCCAGCCCTTTCCCACTACGTGTAAGGGTAAATAACCCTTCTTGTCTGTTGTTTTTTTTTCTTTACAAGAACAGTAAATGATGCAGAAGAACCCTGTGCAGACACCCCTGACCCTCGTGGTGCAAGGGGCTGACAGCAGACAGACCCTCACCTCTCCTGTGAGGATCTGCTCCTTGGCTGTGGGGACAAAATGAATTTATGTCACAGAAGTTCTGCCTGTCCTCTCTTTGCCTACAGGCACCACTCACCTGAACACCTCCAAATCTGCCTGGCACAAAAATATCAAAGCCACATTCTCCATGGGAAAATCCTCTCTTGGGTAAAGAAAATTAAGCCTCATTCACACAAGTGAGGCAGTTTTGGACTTTATCGATGCCAGGTAATGTGGGTGCCACTAGTCCCCATACTAAAAACCAAGACACGCTGATGCTAACTCAGTTTTATTTTTGCTTTCCCACTTGTCAAGATCCCAGCAGTGAGCCAGACTTGCATAAAACATTCAAACTCTACACAGAGCCTCAGTTCTTTGTGAACACAGTGCAAAAACTTCTGCATGGCCCAGTTTGGAAGAGACCTGGAGCAGGAGCATGGCTTAAAACCACATCACCTAAAGGAAGGCCAGAAACCAGGCAGCCCATCAGTTTTCTGTGTTTTCTGTCCGACTGTATTTTTCTCTTTTATTGTGTTAGTCAGGTGCTAAACAAATAAAATCAATTCTGAACTTATAAAAAGCAATTGGAAATGTCTAGTCTTTTATAGTGAAATCTTGACTGAATCAGCCCACAGATCTTGGAGAAAAATCAATCATCATTTCCATCCTGCTACGTGCGCTACTAAAATTAAGAATTGATGTTCTGCTGCAAAGGGAAATTATTTCAAGAGAACCACCTTAGCACCAGTTTTCAGTGTTCATAAACCTCCTGTTTACAGCTCTTCTCACAGCAGACGAACTCCTACATCCCACCATGAATTATAAATATTAATGAGGGATCCTGATTTACATACCGTTTCCATCTTAATGGGCATCAAAATTGCAAGCAGGGCAACAGCACCACTTATGGTAATAGCAAGCAGTAAACATGTCCCCAGCCCAAAGAGGTCATAAACCTGTGTTAAACACCCCTGTAATTGCAGCCTCTCCCATATCCAAACCAAAGTTCAGATGATTTTGCCAGTAGCCTTTCCATAAAGACAGAAAGCCTGGAGTGGGGCATCTGAAGAAGCACTTCACTCTGATGCAGCCTAAATATTTTAGCAACGTGCTCTGCCCATTTGGAAGCACCACTCCCTGCATCTTCTTTGATTTACTGCAGCCCAGCCTATGTTACTTGTATGATATAATGTACACACCACATTTAATATCCTCCAGAATGTGCCACAGCCACAGTGAAAGCCATCCCTTCCTCCAAATAATCTCCATCCCAGCAGCTCTATTTATTAATGAGCACACAGCTCATTTCCACGCCACCAGCTGGAAGCTGCTGTTTCCCCAGTGCTCAGGGGCTGTGCAGCACCAGCAGCCTGGGCTGTGTGGCACCCTGAGCACAGTGGTGTCCCCTCCAGCTCCCATCTGGCTTCCCACAGACTTTTCTCAGCCCAGCTGTGGTGGGGTTCGTGGTGGCCACAAGAGTCATCTCGCTCCAGTGGGGTTTGTAATCAACCTGTGGCTCTCAGGAGGTGCCTGGGAGGAGGCAGCCCCGTTTGCCCCCAAGATGCACCCACGGGGGGCTAGGCTGCCTAAAGAAGTGGTAAGGAGGGTGATGACCACTGCACCAAGCCCAGTTTTTTTAAAGTTCTTCCCAACCAGCTTTGGTCCAGCTGGCTCTCCCAGCCGTTGGTTTCTTGCCCATCAATCACTGGATTCAGTCCCGCTTACACCACCCTCTGTTCATCCCTTCTTTTGGTCTTTGATTACTGCAATTAATACCTCTGATGTTGCCTCCCCGAGGCCACCTCCTCCGTGGCCTCAGGGGCAGAGCATTCCCACCTTCCCTGATGCCAGGGCAGGGACACTTCTTCTCCCTCTGATGCCAGGAGGGGGACACTGCACGGCTCTGCCTGTGTTTTGTCCTGCTTCTCTTAAATCTGTTTCAAAAAGATTGCAGTCAACTTTGAGAACTGAGTTACTGACTTTGATAGGAAAATTACTGTTCCAGTATACAGTAAGTGGCAGTGCTCTAGAACACTGTTAAATCAGAGTCTGGAAAATGAGCTTTAATAAAAAGCATTCCAGTCACACACTGCGACAGCTTTTAGTGAAATCAGCTCCACCAGTTTGATTCTCCCAGGAACACGGCGAGATACTCCAGCAGCCTTGAGCCATGGGATCAGCAAGCAGACACTTTTATGATAAATGGCCCCAGAAACCCAAATTACAGCTGCAGCAAATGAACAGTACGTTGAAATTACTCGGTGGCTTTTTGTCTGAGCCACCGTGCAGTTACCTGAGTGTACACTGACACCTAGTGGGACACAAGCTGCGAGCAGAGGGTGAACTGGGGTTATTTTATTAAAAAAACATAAACAGCCAGCCCTCCCTGATGCTAAACCTCCTTGTCCATGGTGGGGTGGTTGGAAGTAAATGACCTTTGGGGTCTTTCCCAACGCAAATCATTCTATGAGTCTTTGGCTGCCGTGAGATTATAAAGTGTTGGGTTATTTCTGCCCCTCCCTCTCCTTCAAGCAAAGTGATCCAGTTTTGATTTCTAAATGCTGCACCTCTGCCACCCAAAGGGTTAATTCATCACTTCTCGTTTCTGCTCTCCCTGCTCCGGTCACCCCCTCCTCATCTACGGGCATAGGTGGGAAGAACAGCTGGGATTTGGTGTGGATGAATCCAAGTCTAAAGATGGAGGTGTAGGGAGAGGTCAGCCAATCGCTCTGGTGTTAAAATTCACCATTCTGGTTGAACTGCAGGGTGCCAAAATCAGTGTAACCATGCTGGGACTGCAGGCTTGGGAGTCTTTCCTGGTGGGAGCCACAGCACTGACCACAGAATCACAGACCGGTTTGGGTTGGAAGGGACCTTAAAGCTCCTCTCATCCCACCCCCTGCCATGGGCAGGGACACCTTCCACCATCCCAGGCTGCTCCAAGCCCCGTCCAACCCGGCCTGGACACTCCCAGGGATCCAGGGGCAGCCACAGCTTCTCTGGGAAGTTGCAAATAACCCCAGGGGCCTCAGTCCCCTCCCAGGGAACCAGGCTGCTTTGAGTCCCGGTGTCTTGTCCACCTCTGCTCTGAGACAGGGGAACACACCGGATTTGAAGCCCAGTTCCAGTGCGGGAGGGTGGCACCACTCCAGGACTGCATAGATGGATTCGGGCCCTGGTTTCCAAAGCAGGTGCTGCTGCATCACACAAACCTCACCGGGAGCTGGGTTTGAATTACGAGGAGAAACAGCATGAGGAGGGCTTGTCAGGAGAGATGCTACAGGCCAGCAATCCCCCAATTGCTTCACGAATATTCTGGACAGGATACCGACAGGAACCGCACAGGAGCGGTGCCAGGCACCACGCCCTCGTCCCACATGGGGCAAGCACCTTCCCGGGTGCCAACACCTCATTTTATGGGAATGTCACAGCACTCGTTGTCTTTATTTTGGGGCTTGAGAGCAGCACCTAAAGCGCTGCCCGCTCCGCCACTGCTCTGCCCACTCCGGAGTCTCTTTCCTGTCATTAAAACGGCGAGTTACAGCCTCCTGGGAGGTACCGCAGGAACCTCCCGCTTCTCCGCGAGCGGTTCCGGTGATAATTCCCGTAGTGAGAGCCCCACAGCCGCGCCCAGGCGGCAGCAACACCCCACAAGCCACCGAAGCCCCACCGCTCGCCCCGCGCACCCCGCACCGCCCCGGATGCGGCCCCGCCGCGCCGAGCGCTTCCGCCAGCGCGTGCGCCGAGCTCTCGCCGCTCCTATTGGCTGGAGGGGGCGGAGGGGGCGGGGCCTGGGGGCGGAGACTTTTCCCATTGGCTGTCAGGCGCGGGGGCGGGGCCAGGCGCGGGGCGGCCCTGAGGGCGCTCGGGGCAGGGGCACCGGGAGGGAGCGGGGAGCGCGTCCCGTGAGGGACCCGGGTGCGGGACGCGGCCATGCGAGGCCCCGGCGCGGCCATGCAGCGCTTCCTCTGCCCGCTGCTGTGCCTCTGGGCGCTGCGGCTGCCGGCGGGCACCAGCACGGCCGCCCGCGGGCTGGATGTCGCTTCCTACCGGTGAGTACGGAGCGGGCGGTGCGGGGCCCATCCGGGCCGGGGCTGAGCGCGCCGTGCTTGTGCCGCAGGGAGCGGGTGCGTGCCATGTTCTACCACGCCTACGAGCACTACCTGGAGAGCGCCTTTCCCTACGACGAGCTGCGGCCGCTGACGTGCGACGGGCAGGACACCTGGGGCAGGTAAGGGCTGTCCCTGGGATGGGGGATGGGGGATGCGCCGCCCCCCTCCGCCGGGTCTCACCTTGCTTCTCTCTTCCGCAGCTTCTCCCTGACTCTGATC
This sequence comes from Corvus kubaryi, assembly GCF_017639235.1. NCBI lineage: Eukaryota > Metazoa > Chordata > Aves > Passeriformes > Corvidae > Corvus > Corvus kubaryi. The sequence goes on along the minus strand of NW_024580668.1, from coordinate 11,639,067 downwards.
GACGCCCTGGACACTCTGCTGGTGAGTAGGAGCCAGCCCTGAGTGCTCACAGCCTGCTCAAGGCCCCTGTGAGCCACCTGTACGCCTGGATTTTACGTGGTGGTGTCAAAAGTCAGTTATTCATTGACCTGGGAGCTTTGCATTTCCTTTTGTGTCACCCCTGGGAGGCAGGTGGCAGTGTCCCATTGCCCTCTGGAATAAAGAACTAAGGTGTGTGAAGAAAGCATTTTGAAGCAAGATGAAACTGTCAGTCAGTTTTTTAGTAATATCTGTTACTAATGATTTCACAAAATAGTAAAACCAAACTAAAATCAGCCCCAAATATTGAACTGCTCTTTGTTTTCCTGTGAACTCTAAGCCTGATTCTCTGTTTCCCTGCAGATCTTGGGAAATGTCTCCGAGTTCCAGCGAGTTGTCAATGTGCTGCAGGAGGGAGTGGACTTCGATATTGATGTCAACGCATCTGTCTTTGAAACAAACATTCGAGGTGAGGTGGGGTTTTCTGTAGGGTTTTGCTTGGGTTTCCCTTCTGTACGAGTCTCAGAGATAGTGGTGAGGAGGTGGTCAGAGGGAATTTGGGATGCAGAGTAACAGGACACATAAACAGAGAGAAAAATCCCAAACAAATGTCACTTCCTTTTAGTCTTTGCACGTCCCTTTTTGCTTCCTGTCTCAACACAAGCAGAAGTAGACGTGGCACTTTCAGTATTCTGGCGTGAGGTTTTCAGCATTGTAGTAAACATATTTTTCACTGAAAGAATACAGATTTTATCCTGTCATCTTTTGCATACTGTTTTGGATTAGAGATTATTAATTTCTAGGGTTATTCTTTTTTTTTTTTTTTTTTTTTTTTTGAAAATCACAAAGGCCTTTGGAATCTTGCACTGGGTTGGATGCTGGACTGCTTCAGTGCCATCCAACTAAAAGACACTGTCAGGGCACAGAACTGTTACTTGTGCTTTTGTTGTTTCTCCTGCCAAATAATTGCTGAGCTAATTTTTGCAGCAGTGTAATTTCTCTGTGGTTGTTATGTGACCATAGACAAGCCTGTGAAATAGCTAATATTAGCTAATATAGCTGTATTAGCTATATAAGTAATAACTAATAGCTAAGTATAGCTAATAACTCACAGCTGCTGTTAGTCATATGAAAATTCTTGACTCTGGCCTAGACAGTTTTCTCCAAGGGGCTTAAGAACTTTACACAAATAAATGTATTGTCTGGAAGAAATGAAACAGAATTCCCCTCATAAAGGTTTGTGTTCATTATACTGGTGCATAATATCATATATAATTGATTCTGATAGTCTTCAGGGCAGTGCAGGCATAGTAGGGCAAGTAGGGCCTGATGCTTCTAAAGTAACAGAAGAAAGATATAGAATCTGAGAGTGGTTTGGGTGGGAAAACACCTTAAAGATCATCCATTCCACCCCCTGCCACCGGTAGGGACACCTTCCACTATCCCAGGTTGCTCCAAGCCCCGTCCAACCTGGCCTTGGACACTTCCAGGGTTGGGGCAGCCACAGCTTCTCTGGGCACCCTGTGCCAGGGCCTCTCCACCCTCCCAGGGAACAATTTCTTCCCAATATCCAATTTAACCCTGTCAGAGGGTCAGTTTGAAGCCATCACTCCACACGTTTCTGCTGTCCTGCAAACAAGCAGAGAGAAACAAATCTCTCTTCTTTTGTGACATTTGAATCAGGCTGGTAAGGGTGAGCCATCTCACTTTTTTCCCCCCTAAACCATGCCTCTGATAACGATGAGCGTAACTGGTGTGAGATTTCCTTCCTCCCCACATGGTGTAATGGAGTCTGATGTGCCCTTGCAGTGGTGGGAGGGCTCCTCTCTGCTCACCTGCTCTCCAGGAAGGCTGGAGTTGAAGTCGAGGCAGGCTGGCCGTGCTCGGGGCCTCTCCTGAGGATGGCTGAGGAAGCAGCTCGCAAACTGCTGCCAGGTGAGCCCCTGTCTGCTTTGTGTCACGGTGCTGGGGGTCCTGAGCTGGCTGCTGCCTGTGATGGGAGATGCACTGCTTGATGAGCCAGCTCATAAACCAGCCCTGAGCTCCAAGCAAGTTTAGTTTGCAGGGAAGATGTGGCTGTATATGTGCACACATCAGTGTGTTTGTTGCTTGTTGAGAGGAACTGTGTTTAATATAAATAATAAATAAAGGCTGTGAGACAGCAGCTTGTAAAGACAAGAAGATGCTGCCTTATATGCTCCTTGTGGGCTGCAGCTGGGCTATGTGCCCTCGTGGCATGGCACTGTTCCCTTGTGTGCACCCATGGAGTGATCACAGCCTCAGTGTTTGCACTTTGCTGTCCAGTGTGGTTAGTGACTACCTTACCTGTGCTGTAAAAAATGTGGGGCTGCAGACTGCTGCTCTGGCAAGGTGGGAGATCCCAGGACCTTTCCGGGACTGGGTGTACCTTGGGATACCCTCTCTGCCCTTCCCAGGATCACACTCTACTTCTCCTTTTGTTCTCTGCAGTTACTCCAGACCCACTTCCTGCCCATGTGCAGTGGGATGTGAGGCACATGTTTGCTTGAGAGTCTGTTAAACACAACACTGAGCACTTCTGTGACCCCAAAATTCTGTGTTTCAGCTTTCCAGACCCCAACTGGGATGCCCTATGGCACAGTGAACCTGCTGCATGGAGTAAACCCTGGGGAGACCCCAGTCACCTGTACTGCTGGAATTGGCACCTTTATAGTGGAGTTTGCCACCTTAAGCCACCTTACTGGTGACCCAGTGTTCGAGGATGTTGCCAGGAAGGCTTTGAAGGCACTGTGGAAAAATCGCTCAGATATTGGGCTGGTGAGTGAGGAATGGACTTGGAACGTGCTGGGCTGCTTTTTGTGTAGTTTTGTGGGTGCAATTCTAGGCATAAAAAAACCTGAACAGAGAGGAGACAGAATTAGATAAATAACCACAGTGCTCACAACTGGGCTGAAGGCTCGTGCTTGACATTGTTGCTGACACCTGCAGCATCCACATCTCTGCTTTACTGCAGCAGCCCAACATTATCCCATTGTTCTGGCCCACACCAGATGTGGCTGGGAGACAAATGCCTCCTGCTGGGTGCTGCAGCTTTTGTGAGAGCAGCTGTAGCAGATTAAATGAGAGGTCTGTCTGATGCCTGATGGGACAAAGGCCTAGGGAAGTGAACAAGAGCATGGCAAGTGCACTGAGATACTACCAGCCTGTACAGCTCTGGGGTTCAGGAATATCCAGAGCTGGGAGCATTATCTCTGTGTTCACTGTCTCCTGCTCTTTTCTACTGTTGCTTTTTTAACTTCTGTGAACTCTTGGTGTTGCATATGTGAAGTGAAACAGATTTATTTATACCCTGTGTTTATTGCAACACATTATTCACACAGGCTGTGTGAAGAAATGGTTCCCTTTGTTTGCTTTGGGATTTGTTTATTTTTGATTTATACTCCAAATCCTCAGTCATTGCTGGCTTTTTTTCATGTTTGCTAAGAAAGACGTGATCATGTATTTAATTCTTCATCAGCTGGGTTTGTTCACAGGCTGAAGAGTGCCAGCATCTATTTAAATATTAACATGGCAGCTCTTGTGCCTTTGACATTCTTGGTCTCTATCTCTGTATCTGCACCTCTCCATCCTTCTGTACTCTTTTGTAAGTTCAGAATTAGGACCAGACACTTCATGTTGAAATTGTGCATTTTTACAGTACATTATAGTGTGTTGTTTTGGCCAGTGAAGCGTTGATAGAGGAAGAATAAAATGTTTATTATATATATAAAATACATTATCAGCATAAAAACGGTATTTTCTACAATTTGCATTTCTCTGATGCTGATAAATGTGTTGTGTAATGGAGAAAATGCTGGTTGGACTGGACATTGTCTAGCTGTGAAACTGATGGTCTGATAAAAGGACCAGGATTCCTTGTGTCACTTCAACTCACTCTCTCCTTCTCCTTCACTCCTTCCAGGTGGGGAACCACATTGATGTGATCACTGCCAAGTGGGTGGCCCAGGATGCTGGGATTGGGGCCGGGGTGGACTCCTACTTTGAATACCTGGTTAAAGGAGCCATCCTCCTGCAGGACAAGGAGCTGATGTCCATGTTTTTAGGTGAGTGGTTTGTTTTCTGTGAGAAGGGGCCCAGCACCTGTGGCAGGAGGAGATGAAGGATCTAATGGGGCACATTCATGACTGTTCCTGAAGCCTTTGCTGTAATATTTTTGAACAGTCTGTGGTAACAGTTACCAAAGTGAGCGCCCTGAGAAGTCATTCAGCATGGCTCAAGTGAAAAAGGGGCTTCTCTCATTCTTGAAAATCAGCTTTTTTTTTTCTTTCTTTCTTTTTGTTACACATGGCTTACCTACTCATCTGTTTCTTTACAGAATATAACAAAGCTATCAAAAATTACACCAAGTTTGATGACTGGTACCTGTGGGTTCAGATGTACAAAGGAACGGTGTCCATGCCTGTGTTCCAGTCCCTGGAGGCCTATTGGCCAGGCCTGCAGGTAAGAGCTGTCACAGCAGCAGCATCTGGTGATTCTGTTCATCTGTCAGGGCTTGGTCTTCAGGAAAAAAGTTACAAATATAACCCTCATCTGTGCAGGTTTAAAAGTTTGTGTTGATCTCTGGTGAAATCTACCGTAGCCTCAGCCTATAGAAGATGATGCTGAAGAAAATGTTGATTTTATTTAAAGTCTACAAAAAAGTCTCCCATTCAGCATGATGGGAGGGCAGTTTTGTTGTAGCAAACTCCTCTGACAGTGGTCCCATAGTCCAGATGGGAATGCAAGGAAAAGGAAACTCACCTCTCTTTTCTGTCACCTCACAAATGTTTCATTTGTGTGGATTTTTTCCCATCAAGAGCTTTGCTTTCTCATCAGTCTTCAGGTTTGGGCTGAGGCTTTATTATCTTCCCTAAGAGACTGCATGCTGGGATTGACAAAACATTTGAAGAAACACAGCCTTCTTTAAAAAAAATCAGAGACTTCATATTATTTCAGGTGTGGGAATGTGATCCAACAGAAAAGCAGCATTTTGAGTCTTACCTGTTCTTAAGGTATCCTGCCCCAGTATCAGTTACACCATCCAGACCTGCTGAAATACCCATTTCTGTCACTGGGTATTTCTTTGCCTGTAGGAATGGTATTGCATCAATTCCTGTGCTGGTTTTTCCTCACTCCCATGTTTTTTTGCTGATTGTTTCCTGTCTCTCAGAGCCTCATTGGGGATGTAGATAATGCCATGAGGACCTTCCTCAACTATTACACGGTCTGGAAGCAGTTTGGGGGCCTGCCCGAGTTCTACAACATTCCCCAGGGATACACGGTGGACAAGAGGGAAGGATATCCACTCAGGCCTGGTAAACAGAACTGAAATTAAATGGACATGGGCTCTTGCTTTAGCTCTGGTAGGGAGACCAAATGTTAGCAATATCTGCCCTCCACAATTTCCTCCCCAGTTTTGCCCTGACTCAGTTCCTGCACGGATTTTAGCAGGGATTTCCAGAGTCAGAGCGGCACATTTTGTTTTCCTCCACTCACAAAGGCAGGAAGGAAACAGGAAGCAAATCATAGTGCTAGTATAGAAAGGTGGCCTGGTAATGAATTTTGTTCACTGTGTGAGATTTGACATGTTTAAGTGTTAGATTGTCTGGCAGGGGGTGTCTCAGTCATGTGAAATGCTAAAGGGACTGCTCGTGTCCTTTAAATCTAGGAAGTGAAAGTGAGTGTGAATAGACCACTCCAGTTCTGCTTGAGTTCCAGAAATAAACTCCTTCTAGTTGCACTAGTAAAGCTCAACATCTAGAAGGGATTCTGTGTTGTCTGTGATACTGTAATGAAATAATCTCTCTTTTTTTCTGAGTTTTTACAACCCTGACCAAAAAAAATTTTAACTGGATTATTGGGTCCATAAATGTAAATGAGAATAATTAATTTCCTTTTGGACTGAGTGTTCAGTCCACATCCACACTGGACAAATCTACCAAGAATACTCATCAGCATTAAGGTATTACAGGATAAAGACCTGTTTCTTTAGTAAATAAACACAGCATGGTGCTTATGTTGTCTCTATAGAGTATTTCCACTGTGTTGTTTAAAAACTATATTTTGAGGGTTGAACTTCTTGTTTGTAATCATTTCCAGAAGCTTTTCTTTCTAACTTTGACAAGTGAGTATTAATCTTTTTGTCTCTTGCTCCTCTCCCACTCACTGAATGTAGGAGGGAACATTAGTCACTCTTACCTGAGCTGCTGCAGGCTGGTTAGAGGGAATTTCTTTGTCGCACATCCTTAGGAAAAGCAAATCTGTGCTTGGAGCCAGAGGAAACACAAGGCAAGCCAGGCTGTTCACCTGATCATGCTGAAGTATTTTTAAATTAGTTCAGGGAATAGCTCATCTTCCTGTGTGTATGGTTTGATAATCTTTGTGCTGGCAAATGTCTGGGTGTTTTGCAGAGCTGATTGAGAGCGCGATGTACTTGTACCGTGCCACGAGAGACCCCACGCTCCTGGAGCTGGGGAGAGACGCAGTGGAGTCCATAGAGAAGATCAGCAAGGTGGACTGTGGGTTTGCAACTGTGAGTGCTAAATCATCTGCCATGTCAGCTAAAAAGGGTTGCTAAACATCAGCTTTCAGAAGGTGTTCTCATGAGTGATGTTTTGCCATTGAGTCAAGCGGTCGCTGTGGGCAAAACATGACTTTTTTCCAACAAGCCCCTTGTATTTCTCTGTGAAGCTGCTCTGGTGACTGCTGGTCATGTTTCTGGTCATAGCTTCCCTCACAGTGGGCCAAATTCTGTCATGGGCTGTTGCACCAGAGCCCAAAACATGGGAAAGCACCACAAGCTTCTCCTGCGTTTCTAGTAGGTGTTGCAGCTGAGCAGGAACGCTCTTGTGCAGGCTCCTCCTGCCAGGTGTGTGATTCTGCTTTCCCACTAATGCCTTGAAAATCTGGTCAAACACACAAGAAGTGCAGTGAGTGATTTCTGTAATAGAGGATTTCAAACAAACTATCAAGCTCTATTTTACAAAAAAGTCTTTTAAAATATTGGGAGTAAGTAGGTAAAAGCCTTAAGATATTTTTCTTTAGCAGGGAAATGATGGGAAGCTCTTCTCCTTGGCCAGACTAAACTGAGGGCAGGTTTAAATGTTAGGAAGAAATTCTTCCCTGTGAGGGTGGTGAGGTGCTGGTACAGGTTGTGCAGAGAAGCTGTGGCTGCCCCATCTTTGGGAGTGTTCAAGGCCAGGTTGGACAGGGCTTGGAGCAGACTGGGACAGTGGAAGGTGTCCCTGTCCATGACGGGGTGGAATGAGATGGGCTTTAAGGTCTCTTCCAACCCAAAGCATTCTATGATAAGATACAGGGTGAGTTGGTGTCATACTGTGCTGTTTAACTGAAATTAATTCCAAGTTGTTTTTATTTTTCTCCCTAAATTCATAACTAACTGAATTTGATGTAACTGTAACCCACTCTATTTCTTCTCTTGTAGATTAAAGACTTGAGGGACCACAGGCTGGATAATCGCATGGAATCCTTCTTCTTGGCTGAAACAGTCAAATACTTGTACCTGCTCTTTGACCCAGACAACTTCATCCACAATGATGGCTCAGACTTCGATGTGGTGGTTACACCGTATGGGGAATGTGTCCTGAATGCTGGAGGGTACATCTTCAACACTGAGGCTCATCCCATCGACCCTGCTGCCCTGCACTGCTGTAGGAAGCGCAAGGAGGAGCAGTGGGAGGTGGAAGACTTGATGAGGGAGTTCTACTCACAGAAGAAAACCAAGAAATTCACTTTAAAAAGAGCTCCTGACCACGGTGAAGGGGAAAATGCAAAAGACCCTGGAGATGCCTCTTCAGAGAAAGCTGGAGAGAAGAGAAACTCTAAGAAAAGCTCACACTCCCTCCTGAGCTGCCCCAGTCAATCTTTTAACTCCAAGCTTGCAGTACTTGGACAGGTCTTCCTAGATAACACCTGATCCCCTTTGCACCATCCGTTTAAATTATTGAACTTGTTTCAGATTCTGGGAATATATTTTTATAGTTTCATAATGGAAAGTGTGGTATCTCACAATGTGAATTGTATTATGAAGTGAAACAACTTCTCATTAAATTCTGCTACTGCTCCTTTACAAGCCATGACTCAGATACCGGCTGGTAATGCTGTTGAGCTGCTGATCTCAAAGCAGTTGGTTGCCTGAATATCAAGCAGGTGTCCAGAAAGACAAAGGTCTACGTGTTAAATGTACCTTTTTTATTGCATTTTGTGAGTTTTACAGGCTTACAGAAAGACTCCAGCTTATTTTGGTCTATAAAAATGACCCTGAGTTTCTTGTCATAAGGGAAAAAGCAGGAATTACTGTAGCTTCACTACAGCTGTCTCTGCTCCATCTGTTACCTCTGGCCACTTTATAAGCATGTAGTTCATGTTGAAAAATTGTTGGCCAGTGGAGAAAACCTGTTTATTTTGAGGTGAAGGCTCAGATTTGTACCTCTGGCAGGTCTTTTGGGCATGAAGGGTGGCGTGGGGGGAGAGGAGCTCTTGGAACATGGAAAAGTGCTCAGTCCCCCTGTTTTCAGATGAGTGTGGGTCAGTACCTCCTGCTTGAAAACCACTTCAGTAAATGTCTACGTAATGTCTGGACAAAAAACTGAGCTGGAGGGTGGACAAGGAAATGTTTGATTGATTCTACAATGTAGCTTGCTTTCTTTTTAAAAAATCTAACATGCTTATCTCTTATTTCCCCATTTCCTTCTTCTTTTTAACTTCCCCTTGGGCCCCACTTATTTCACTGCACCTCAGTCAGTGCAGCCACCCCCGGGGTGCCCCAGCTGAGCTGAACACAAGCCCCCTTGGGTGGAAGGGGTCTCAGCCCAGGCTGAAACTGCAGCTCTGCCTTGGTGCAGGAGGCAGCTGAACAGATGTTCACGAACCTCTCTGTGTTCAGCTGACTGGGAAAATCCAAACCTTTAAATACATTATTAGTGTCTTTGCAACAGGTGTGTGCAGTGACCAGAAAAGGAGGAATCAGTAGTGTGACCAAGAGGTTTTCTTTCTAAAAGGAGGAATCAGTAGTGTGACCAAGAGGTTTTCTTTCTAAAAGGGAAAACAAAAAGAGCCAGGCAGAAAAGTGATGGACTTTCTTCAAGCCCGCTGGAAAGTGAGGGGGCTGGAGCAAGCTACACATAAGCTACAGTCATTTGAGTGTGCTAGAGGTACAGGATAAATAAATCCCTGTGGCCAGGGAAATACTTAAATACAACTGAACCAGTGCCCGGTCTGTGCTGCTGTGTGGTTGCCTTGAGAAAGTATTTCTTTTTAATTGTTTTGACCTGTACTAGTGCTGTAAAGTTAAATTAAATTTCCATTTTATCCTTTGGGGTAGAAATCCTGTTCCAGTTGTGAATGAACTATGGTGAGAGATGCTTGCAATGTTGGACAGGCATATTGGAAGGACTGGTAACCTACAGAGGTTCTAGTTGTATCCTCCTTTCCCAAGGCAGCTGGGACAGCTGCTGACCAGGTATTCTGCATTGATGCAGCTCTTGCAGCCCTACTGAGAGAGAGGAGCCCCTAAAACAGGCATTGTTGGACAACGATGGAGCTCTTCTTAGTGGCTCCTTGTTGTCACCACAGGTTATCTTTTTATTTTCCAGCCATTCACATTTCACACGCTCTTCATTGTTTAATCTGTGGAAAACAAACCCCAGGCCTTCTCCAACAGCTTTGCTCAGTGCTGGGTCAGGTCCTGAATCTCTCTTGGCATTGTCCTACCTGTGAGGTAGAGGAAAATAAAGGACATAATGGGGCAGGGAGCAGATCTCCATTAGATCCCTTGTGTGACCAGGCAGTTTGGTACCCTCATCCAAGAACTTCAGCAGCAGAACCAAGGCGCCGTAGCCTTGCGAGTGAGATTGTCCCTCAGCACCGCTGGAGCTGAGAGAACTCACTCATCTGTCCATGGCTACTGTGAGTAATTAGATGGATCTTGATTAGATTCACAGATTCTTCTCAGTTGGAAGGCACCCACGTGGATGATCGAGTCCAACTCTAAGCCAATGGCCCAGACAGGAACTGAAACGTTGGTATTTTGACCAACTGAGCTAATCTCAGTTTAGTGCTATGGTCCGGGTGACTCAGAATAACACAGGACAGCCTCAACTGTGCCTTGTTCCACTGTTACTCCATCTTACAAAGCCTTTATTTTAACAAAAACGAACTCTGAGCGCAGTTCTCGGTGAGCTTTTCCTTACACGAAAAACCGTGTGGCTGGGCCTTGCTGAGAGAAATAAAGGTATCGCAGCGGACATAAAGGCACCCCGATGGACACACGGCGGGGCCCGGCGGGAGGCAGAGCCGCGGGGAGCAGCAGCGCGGAGGGGCCGCGCTGTCCGTCCGTCCGTCCGTCCCTCCCCCCCGGCGGGTGTCCCTTCCGCCCGCCATGTTGGCCGGGCTCCGTTCCCCGCGGCTGCGCACAAGGCGGAGCGGGCCGAGGGGAGGGCTCGCTGTTTGTGTCCCCAGCGCGGAGGCCATGGCGGCCGTGGCGGGGGGCGGCACCGCGCCCGGCTCCGGCTCCGGCTCCGGCTCCGGCTCCGGCTCCGGCTCCGGCGGGGCCCGCGCCGCGACCACCAACATCTTGGCGCAGCTGCGGCACGGGCAGCTCAGCGGCCGCGGGCTGACTCGCGGGGCGCAGGTAACGCGCTGCGGGCCGCCCGTGGGACCTGGGCCGGGGGGGGAGCGAACCGGGAAGGGCCGCGGGGCCTGGGGGAGCCGTGGGGTTTGGGGCTGGGGGTGCAGCGCCTCCTGGCCGGGCCTCTCGCCGAGCTGCATGGCCGAGGAGAGCCCGGCTGGCCTAGCGGGGCCTGCGCGGGAGAACGGCCGCTCCCAGCCCGGGCTCGGCGCTCCGGAGCTCCCCGGACGTGCTCGGGCTTTGCCCCGGTGCTGGAGGGGCGTTCACAAGGGTGTCCCGGTGCTTTCGTGCTCCGTATCCCGCCTCCCCGGCCTCAGCCGGGCTGCAGCAGCACCGCGGAGCAGCACAGGCGTTTGCCGAGCCGTTCTCCGCCTCTTCGGTCGGTGTGGCCTTCCCTGCAGAGAAAGGAAGCTCTGCCTGGGACTGTAACAATGCAGCATCGAAATTTAAACGTATTTCCTGGACAAAGGCAGCCTCGTGGTATTAGGGCTTAGGAGACATTTTAGCTCTGTAACGCAGGTGGTTTCATGAGAAGCTGCTCTAGGTCTGCTTCTTGTTTGTCATCTTTCCCAGTTGATGATGCTGGGAAATACCAAGGAATGAAATCAGCTCCTTACCCTGGGCCTGTGCCTGTCGCGTGCTGATGTTGGCTTTTTTTGAGAAGCTGCTCAAGGATAATTAATTTCTTTTTTATGGAGAATAATTGGGATTTTTCTTGCAGATTAAATGCAAAATGGAGCAAAGACTGGGAAAATGAAACATGAGATAAAGAACTCGCATTCAGGTGCTGATTTATTGAGCTGAAGTTTCTTAAGAGAGGTCAGATGGAATAAAAATTGGCACTTCTCTAATTTACTAGTGCAGACAACAGCATTTGCCTTGATAAACAAGGATTCTGAGCAATTATTAAGAGAAGATTTGTTCATCATGAGTGCCTGTGCCTCATTCTGTAGCAGAGAGGTAAAAGAGCAGGTGATTTTTTACAGCTCTTTTGTCCTCATTTTGCTGCTTCCTCAGCTACTAGTTTGGTTAATCCTTAAGAAGAGCCAGTAATTTGCGTGAATATAAACCTGTAGTGACTCTTTTGAAGGAACTTATTTCCTTGGGATTGTTTTAGGAGTGGATTTCCTATGACATGTGGACAAACTTTGTCTCACTGCCTTACCTGTCCACCTCTGCACTCTTTCTTTCATGCACCTCCTCAACCACTGCAATTTCAGTCAGGTAAACCTGTACCAACCTTACGCACCTCTGTTGTCTGTAGGATGGTGCTTCCACCTCTGCGCTTTGGTTTGCTTGAAAAACTCAGTGGTACTGCTTTCATTTCAGGCTTTTAAGCTTTTACAGCAATCAAGGAAACTTCTGCTGGTTGCCTCCTCCTTATAATGCCCAGAAAATGAGGTGGGGTTTTTGTTGCTGTGGCTTTATTTTGTTTTGTTCTGTTTCACTTGAAAAATTTTGTCATCCTTGTGCTGCCCTGAGAGTTAAAGCTTGGACACATAAAGCTCCCAGCACTTCATAAATGCTGTAGGAGGATGTTTTAAATCACTTTGTATGAGAGCATGGGGTGACAGTACAAGGGTAAATGGCTTCCCACTGCCCGAGAGCAGGGATGGATGGGATATTGGAAGAAATTCTTCCCTGTGAGGGTGGGGAGGCCCTGGCACAGGGTGCCCAGAGCAGCTGTGGCTGCCCCTGGATCCCTGGAAGTGTTCCAGGCCAGGCTGGACGGGGCTTGGAGCAACCTGGGCTAGTGGAAGGTGTCCCTGCCCATGGCAGGAGTGGCACTGCATGAGCTCTAAGGTCCCTCCCAATCCAACCCATTCTGTGATTCCCTTGGACTAAGATGGGGAAAAACAACTCCCTGAATGGTTTTGAACTTTATATCCATGTTTCTGTGCTTTTACCCTGAATCAGTTTTTTTGTTTGTAGATGATCTAAATACAAAACACTTTGATGTAACTTTTAAAGAAGCACAAGGCAGTTTTGGCTGCTTTTTTTTTTTTTTTTTTTAAGTTCTATTTTTTAGCAAAACATTCCCAGTTTTCCTGCAGTTGACTCCTCAGTGGCAGCGTGGGAGCCCTTGCTTACATTTCTCGACAGATTTGCTCCTGAAAAGCCTGAGAGCAGGTCAAGTTGCTGTGTTGAAGTCTAGAGCAAGTCATGAGAGTGTCCTTGAAGCTCTTTCTAGCTGTCTTTTGGAAGGAAGTTTTGGGTCATGTGCTGCCTGGACTGCACTGCTGGTGTCCTGTGGGGATGGGAAACCCTTCACAAGATGTTAATTCAGGGTGATGGGGGAACACAGTTCCGTGCTGGGGTACCTGCCGTGGGCAGCAGTGGCATTTATCCTCGAACAAAGCTTTGTGTACTATTCTTAGGTGATCTCAAGATCCATTTTTGTATGAGGAAAGCTGGGGCTTAGCTGTGAGCTGGGATGGATCACTCCTGACAGGCCTGCATCTGAAAGTTTGTAGCTCTGATCTTGCAGGGACATAAAAGCATTTTTGACAGCAACAGCCCCCTGAATATCTGGCAGTTTTGAGGTCATCTGAGGCTCTGAAATCTGGATCGCTGCTTGTTCCTGCTGTGCTCACCTACCCTGAGCCCTTGGCTTCCTTGCCATTTGGTGTCTTGCTTTATTATTAATAATAAATTATTCAGAGAAAGGCAACAGAGCTGGAGAGTCAGTCATATGAGGAGTGGCAGAGGGAGCTGGGAAAGGGGCTCAGCCTGGAGCAAAGGAGGCTCCAGAGGGAACTTCTGGCTCTGCACAACTCCCTGACAGGAGCGCGCAGCCAGGTGAGGGTCAGGCTCTGCTCCCAGGGAACAGGGACAGGATGAGAGGAAATGGCCTCAGGCTGTGCCAGGGGAGGTTCAGGCTGGACATCAGCAGGAATTTCTTCCTTGAAAGGGTTGTCAGACATTGGAAAGGGCTGCCAGGGAGATGGTGGAGTCCCCGTGTCTGGAGATGTCCAAGAAACAACTGGACGTGGCACTCAGTGCTCTGGGCTGGCTGACAAGGTGGGGATTGGTCACAGGTTGGACTCTACGGTCTTGGAGGTCTTTTCCAATCTAAATGATTCTGTGATAAGACGTTGATTAGCTAAAGCAGATTACAGTAGATACTGCCATTATTTGTTCCTATATCCGTTTTATCCACATTGCTGGCATCAGCTGCTGCCCTGCACACAGGCCTCGGTGTTGGTATCAGATTGCATAACCTTGGATCAGGATTTGCCCCTGCCCTGAGCACAGAGCCAGTGCAAGGGGCTTTTGCAGGTGCTGGTGAGCCAGCAGCAGGAACAGCTTTCCAGAAGCAACACATTTCTAATAAGGAAGAATATTGGTTGTGAGGGGCCTGGTGTGTTGTCCTTCTCGGGGCACAGCTGTGCCATGGATCACAGGCTCTGGAACAAGGTTTGTGCTGCTGTTCCTTGAAAGCCAAGAACACTCTGGCTCAGCTGATCAACTCAAATCCCCTTAGCAAGAGGGTACACACTTCATCTGCTGCAAGCCAGCTGTGAACAATGTGGATATGGCATGAAACCAGAAGATTTTAGGTGCAGCTCTGGGAATTCCTGTAGACAGAGCAGTGTAATAATGGACTAACAGGGATTTGTTGGCAAATTTACGTGCTCCTGGTGCAGTCCCAAGAGCTGAACGTCAGCACTGGTCTCACCCTCACACGATTGCCAAGGCTTAGCTGAAACAATCAGAATGGAAAAAAAGAGTCTATTTTTCCAGCTGTATTTCATGCTTTGCTATCCCTAGGAGCAGACACTTCCCTTAGCAGGATAGTCCCTATCCACTCTAAAAAAAGCTCTGTGGAAGGAGAACTTTTTCTTTCTCAGACATCCAGATTTCCAAAAGCTCCTGCCATTGCAGGTTATCAGCAGGAGTGGCTTCCTAACCCTGAGAAAAGATTTTGTTTTCGAGTCAGTTTTTTGTTTCCTCCTTACAACAGCACCAACAAACCAACATTCACGTGAATATAATCCACTTGAGTAGCTTTAATTGTGTGGGTGTTAGCAGGCTTAGGCCTCTTCAGGGGAGGACAGTGAGTGAATGTTGGAAATCCTGGACATGCTTTTATTATGTAACGGGACCAGAGCTCTGTCATGCACTAGAAATGCTCAAAAAGTGACTGTGTTGGACTTTAGTTGTGTTGGTGTCTGTTTTTTTTGTGTGACTGAAGATGAGTGAGAAGAAAAATGTAGACATGGTACTCTTTATCCCTCTGCTTTTTCTTAGCTAACCCTACAGATTTTGTTTTCTTTCAAAATGAATTAAAGAAGAAACTTAGGAAGTTCCAAGGAAAAGTAACAACTGAGAAGTAATACAATTTTAATATAATTATACATATTAGTTGATTTATTTTTCTCTGAGAGTAAGATCAGCAAAGCAAACACTAGTAGCTCTGTTCTGATCTGGTAGATCCTGTAGTGGGTTTGGCGAGCTGCTGGTGTCAGAGGTCTGGGTTGGAATTGTCTTTTTCTGGGAAGTGCTGTGGGGATTGGAGATTCAGGAGACCCGTTCCTTGCCTGGGTAGACCAGCTCTGCTTCCAATTCTGATGAGTAGAGCTGTGGTCTGGGAGCTGTGGGAATGGTTAGGCCTGGCTGCAAGCTATGGCATGTTTTCTCCTAGGACAATGTGTCCCTGGGTTCATGCCTGGCTTTTGGGTTGGCAGGAGAAGGGATGGGGGGCCCCAGCCAGGGCTGGGGAGGATGGAGAAACAGGGAATCTAGTTAAGGGAATCTTTATCTGCACTTGAAGAATGAAGGAGCTGGAAAGAGGCTGGACATAGGTGCTCTTACACGGACTTCTCCCGGCAGAGTTTCCTTTTAGGAATAATACTTGTGGGGCTGTGCCCTGTGTTTGATCAGCTGGTGACTGACCACAGTGTGTTCTGCCCGGGAGCTGCAGGGCTGCAGTTCTCAGTTTCTCCCTTGGAATGCTTTCCAGAATCGCTCCATGGGCCAGCAGCTGTGTTCCTGCAGAAGCTGTTGTGTTAAAACCAAAACTTGCAGGGTCATTTGCCTTGGTCACAGGCTTTTGT
Source organism: Corvus kubaryi (assembly GCF_017639235.1). Classification (NCBI taxonomy): domain Eukaryota; kingdom Metazoa; phylum Chordata; class Aves; order Passeriformes; family Corvidae; genus Corvus; species Corvus kubaryi. The sequence continues at coordinate 11,623,326 of NW_024580668.1, read as the reverse complement.
GGGAAAAGTTGTGTGAGGAGGGAGAGAGCTTAGCCAGGCTGATGGATGGTTGTTAGCAACTGGAAAGGAAAATGCAGTAAAAAGCTGGGATGGTGGGGCACTCCCCAAAATCCTGGACAATCATTCTCCTGGCAGTCTGTCAGAGAGGACTTCTTGAATTATTACTGTTCAGAGGAAAAATAATTTTTTAATTGCACAAATATTAGTTTTCCTGGTTTTTTTTAAAGGTACAGCCTAAAAGGCTTGAAGGAAAGGATATGGAAAGGCTTTGATATTATTAAAAATACATAGAGACCGTGTGCTTGCATCTCTCTATCAAGATCCATAATCTTGTGCCTGTTTCTTTTTAAACTTTCAGGACATTTGAATATATACTCCAGAAGTGGTCATGGAAAATACCAAGAATGGAAATTCTGCTTTTTTTTAAAAGCACATCCAGTCTTAATGTATGGTTGCAATGAGAAATTGAATTTAAAAAGCTTCTGAGCAATGTGTCATAGCTGTGAAGTCTGTCACAGCAGCAATCCTTCTGTGCTGTGAAGGATTCCTGGACACCTGAGTCACTGGTTTTGCTTTCTGAAAGGTAACAGCAAATGCCCTCCTGTAGGGCTCAGCAAGACAGTGAAATGTTTGAAGGGTAAAATGTGAAATAGAGACACAATTTTCAGGAAACTGTTTGCCCTGTTTTGGAGAGCAAAGGGGGCAGGATTAGCTCGTGGTGTTTCTGCTGCTGTCACCACTCCTGGGCCTTCGGTTCGTTGGCAGTTTTGGGAAGACACAGAGGTGTCACTGACCACAGCTCAGCACAGGGGTGGAGGCAAGGTTAGGAAATCAGAGATTTGCTTTGTAGAGCAAGGAGAATTATCACAGTGCAGGAGCACAGGTAAGACGGAAAATCCTCACTGGAAGGGGAAGGGATTTGGAAGCAACTTCAGCTCCCAAGAGATTTCAGGGCAGTAAGAAGTGTTTTGGCAATGCTGGTAACACAATGCTGAGCATGTGCCAGGGCATGGACATGGAGCAGGGGGGAAGAGCTGCTCCTGTGCTGCTGGAGAGGCTGTGCCTGGAGGATGAGCAAAGTGGAGGGGGAGAAGTGAAAGGGAAACTAGACTGATCAAGGGGTGGATTTAGGCAAGTATTAACATATAACTTCAGGAAGATGCAGGTATAATTATTTATTGACCATCATGAAAATTGGTGTTGTCAGGGCGGATTTAGGCTGGATATCAGGGAAAGGTTCTTCCCCCAGAGGGTGCTGGGCACTGCCCAGGCTCCCCAGGGAATGGGCACGGCCCCGAGGCTGCCAGAGCTCCAGGAGCGTTTGGACAGCGCTGCCAGGGATGCCCAGGGTGGGGTTGTTGGGGTGTCTGTGCAGGGCCAGGGGCTGGGCTTGACAGTCCTTGTGTGTCCCTGCCAACTCAGGAGATTCTGTGCTGTTTATTCTGTCATTTTTGAAAGGATTTAAAAGATAGGAGGATTAGAAAGAAAATTAAAAGAAATATGCAGAGTTGTATGCAGTGTCTTTATTCAGCACTTTGTATACTGTCAAGGAAAATTATGCACAAAACTTATTTAAACTGTGTAGTCAGAAAGTGTTCCTATGGTAGTTAACAGTCTTTGGAGTAATCTTCTGGGAAATCCTGAGCTCCAGTTCCTTGGGAGTCTTCAAAGAGAAAACCACTCAGTCTGTTCTACCTTACAGTCATGGGTGACACATTTTTATCTCTGAATTTGAATCCTCTCAAAGGTCTCTCATTGCCCCTTCCAGCAAATCCACGCTGCCACAGCTTCCTGGCACAGCTGGAGCAGGGGGACGTGGATGGTTCTGGTGAGGTGGCGATCGCCTGGCTGGGGAACAGCATTCAGGAAACCACAGGTGTAAAACCGGGGTTGTATGGACAGATTTGGACTGGGACATGGCTTGGGAGCTCTGCATGAGCTGCTGTGTGCCACTGTGTTTTCAGGGATCTGCCTGGAACAGAACCACTCCAGAGAGTTCCAGTGTGCTGTCCTTGGGTTTCTCTGTGAGCCAGAACTGGGATATGTTGCAGCAATCTGGGAAGTGACCGTGTGGAGTCCTGGTGTTTGTGCCAGTTTGGTTTGCTGAATCTGCGTCTTAGGGAGGCTTTGATGCTGCTGCTCTTGTTTTCCCAGTAATTGATCCTTATTCTGGCATGTCCTAACGCCAGCAAGGTGTGACAGCTGCCAGCGCTTGGGGAGGTCCTGGCTTTTAATGGATGCCTCTTCCAGCTGGGCTGCTACAGCCTCTCCTTGCTAGATAATACCTAACTTCTCAAGTTTTGTGTGCAAGATTTCAAGCATTTTATCCAGAGCTTTTCAGTAAAAGAAGAAAATCAGTGTTGGATTACACTTTTCGTGCTTGATTGAGGTAAAAAAGTTCTACAGAGGAAAGGAGCCCCAAAAGACCCAGGGCTGATTTTGATGACTATTCAGTACAATTTCCCCCAAAAGAAAATCAGTTTTGCTTATAAATGAAAAGCATTGACTAGCTGCTGTTACAGAAAACAGGAGATACACTTTTGAACCAAAAGAAAGACAGCTCCACAAAGTCTGATTGAATTTTAATCCCTTCACAGAATCCAAAGTCTTTGCATTGGCAAATACCACCCGGCCACAATGGAAATATCCCAAGCCAGAATATCCTCAAATCCAGAGCAGGGACCACAAGCCAGAGCTTGCAGTAAAACCAAAGATGTGTTAAATCAAGAGAAAGAAAACCTTTTTTTAATTATTTTTTATTTTTCTTTTGAAAGCAGTTAAAAGATGATGAGAGCAAGGAAACATTTGCTTCACTCTTTTAGAATTGCAGTTCTGAAAGGTTCCTGTGGCTTCCTCTCGGAGCCTGGGGCAGGGAGAGGAAGCCCTGCTAGTACAGAAATGGGAGCAGAGATGGCTCAGATGGATCCTGCCCCAAACCAAGAGGCATACATGTGATTAAAAATGTGGTGTTAAAACCCAGGACAAGGTTTTAATGTTAATTAAAGGTTTTTGGCCTTTCCTGAGAGCATTTAAGTGCTGAATTCTGTTCTGTGCTACTGGAACCTGAGATTGCAGCCTGTGTATGTCATCCCTGCCTGTGGTATCTTCCACATCAGCTGGGGCTGGGGAGTTGGACTCTTTCCCTGGCATTTTGCTGTGTGTTCTTTGCACTTTGCCCAGCAATTCATCCAGTTCTTCCCACTGCCTGTGGGGTTTGTACTCCTCCCACACCTGGGATGGGGCAGTGGTAGAGCTCCTTTGGCTATTCTGTGCTCGGTATCTCAAGGAGAAATGGAATCTGTGACTTCCAAGGAGCTGACCCAGACCCCAAATGATGAGAGGTCATTTTGGCTTTCTGGTTTGGTCCTTTGCTATTTCTCAGTCTTGGAAGGAAATGGTATCATTCTCCAGCAGTGCTGGTTGATTTCTCTGATTCAGAAATCAGAAAGCAGGGAAAAGTTAAAAACTGGAGAGAATTTTATGTCCCAAGTGTGCTCATGCTGTTTCAATCACTGCTTGTAGTAAGAAAACCTGGTACTTCAAGACCCTCAAAATTCTTATTTACCTAAAATTTTAAGTATTTCATCAGCAAAAGAATCCTAAGTACGTGGGGATCTTACAATGAGGGTGAGGACCCACATTAGATACATTACCAGGCTGAGTTCTCAGCTTCCATCAGTTTTCTGGTCTTCCTGTATAACAAGCAGTGAAGAGGGTTAAAATCTCAGTCAGAAATTGGAGTATATTTGCATATAGTTGCCTAATCAGGAATTGAATGGCCCTTTGGAATTGTGCACTGAGCTGTGTCTGAGAACGATGGCTTGGCTGAAAGAATAAGAAGCGAGATTTAAGCAGGTGGGAGGGGAATGTCACTTAACCACAGAAAGGTGCAGAATGAGAGCAGCTTAGGGGTTTAGGCCTAGGAGTAAGAGCAAACCCACAAATGTGTCAGTGGGGTTTAGGGTGGATATCAGGGAAAGGCTCTTCCCCAGAGGGTGCTGGGCACTGCCCAGGCTCCCCAGGGAATGGGCACGGCCCCGAGGCTGCCAGAGCTCCAGGAGCGTTTGGACAGCGCTGCCAGGGATGCCCAGGCTGGGGTTGTTGGGGTGTCTGTGCAGGGCCCAGAGCTGGGCTGGGTGATCCTTGTGTCCCTTCCAGCTCAGGACATTCTGTTTTCTAAGGTTTGCTTTGAGGTGCTGACCAGAGGATTGGGGTTTTCTTTATTTTGTTGTTTTTATTTGGAGGGCGTATAAAATGTTTGCAAACCCAGCCAAAAATGCTGCTGGAATTGTTGTGTGCTTTACCTTATCCTGTGTACAGTGATAAGTCCCTGTGTTGGGGCTGGTGTAGGTACCTCTGAAGTATCAGAGAGGAAAGGAGTTAAAGCTTGGTTTTCATTGGCTGGATGGTGAATTTTAATTTTAAGGTCCTACGCTCCTCCTTGACAGATTCTCCTGGCGTTAACCTGGAAGTATTCAGACTTCAAAACATCTTTCATGGATTTTAAGCAGAATATTTCAGTCTTGTGGTGCTACTTCTTTTTTTTAGGTGTTAAACACAGTGATGAATATGAGTAGCAAATGCCAAGGTGTTCTTTTTTGTGGTTGCAGCCTGTTTCTCAGGATAATGCCACTTATCCACTGATAATGACACTTATCCACTAAATCTACTGATTTAGTTGGTGGTCTCCATCTACAACCCAAGCCCAAGACTACAGAGGGAATTTTCTCTCTGTCTTTGATATGTTCCTGCTTGTAAATCTTCATGGTTTGGGTCATTACTGTGACCAATAATGACTTCAGGGACTTGGCTGAGGGAATACTCCTTTCTAGCTGAATGCATCAAGTAATGAAGCCTTTCCATCCTCAGCATTCTTCACCTTGGACCAGTGTAATTTGAGACAGTGGCAGGGCGCCCATTTCCTCCTTCACTGACCTGTCAGTTGGAGTTCTGCTAATGGAATTGTTTAGAGACTAATGTGTTCCCATTTTAAAATACACAATCAATAGAAAAATACAGGATGAGATTATGTACTCTAAATGACATCTGCTTTAAGCAGATTAATATTTGTCTGTGCTGCTTAAGATACTTTACATCTGTAAAATTCTGCAGTTACCTGTCCTGGATAAATTGCTGCATGGGAAGACATACTGGATTTTGTAAGCTCTTTTTCCAGGAAGGTGCTAAGGTTATTTTCCTGGTTATGAAGCATTGGACACATGGGAATTACGTTCTTCCTTCATTGCAGATCACAGAGGCCTTGTTGAAGGAAAGAGATAAACAAGCAAAATGGAATGGGATCCCCCTGCTGTTGCAGAAGCTGTACGAGCACAGCCACCCAAACAGCGACTTCTCCCAGTGCCAAAGCATCCTAAAGGTACTGCCTGCACACTTCTTCCTAAAGCTTGAGATACTTTTGTTGTGGGTTTCTTTAAAGTCTACTGTGATCATACTCCATACTCTGTTAATTATTTAAGCTGTCTGCATGGTGGTATCTGTCAAAAACTGGCTGGTAAGTGAGAGCTGGGGTTGCAGGTGATGATGAGTCAGTGGATCGCACAGACAGTGGAATATAATTGTGTTTATACTGATGAACAGTTTTGTTTTTGAACCATCTCTGTATTTATTCCCTACATGCAGGAAATTTCTCCACTCCTTTCGATGGAAGCCATGGTTTATGTCACAGAAGACAGAAAAGCTGCTCAAGAGTCCAGTTTCCCAAACACATACACATTTGACTTGTTTGGAGGAGTCGATGTAAGTGTGTTTTTTCAACAGTATCAAAAGATCTGTATGATAATCATCCCACTGAGAAATCCTTCAGTGAGGTCTTTGAAGCTTCTAAAATTCAAGCTACAGAATGACTTTACCAATTTGATGTTAAGCATTAGAATTTTGCCTCTTTCTGTTAATCAAAATAGGAAAAGGGTGTCTTTTTCAAGGTATTACATCCAAAGTGAGGTGTTTTTTTCTTATACAATCTAGAATACCTGGCTATTTCTTTAGTCACTCTGTTTTTGCCATGAAAAAGATTAGACCTTCAGTTCTGAATGAAGACAGTTTCAAATGCTTCCTAGTTGTGAGATAAAATAACACAATTGGCCTTGGAGCAGTGAGAATTTCACTTAACATTGGGGGATCTGGGGCAGTTTGAGCACACCAGGGCTGTGTCTTAGCCAGGTTGTCTGTTTATTGCTTCATCTATGGCAAAGTTTTTTAAACAGAACTGGAAGGTTTCTGTGGACATTTTGGCAATTTACCATTTTGTTTATTTGCTTTAATTCTACATTGCACAAATACCCATTTGCTCAGTTTTATGGTGCCTGGCTCTGGCTTGGCTTTCATTAGAAATGTATGATTTGTATTTTCCAGTGAACTAATTGACACTCTATTTTTATTTAGTTTAACTAAACAGATTTTGCTATTTATTTCTTGTTACACTTAGCTTGCTTTTACTTAAAGCTTCTGTTTATGTTGTTTTGAAATGAGCACTGGTTTAGTTGTTCCTGTCAATTGAGGGCAAAAGCTTTCAACTACTCAAGCAAATGAGAACACTATGAAAATGTTTTCAATTTCCTTTGTTTTTAAAGGGAAATTGTGGTACTCCCTGAAGAAATGATTTTAACATAATGCACAGCATCTCTGTGTGTTGGGGACAGCTTGTTTTGTTGGGTTTGGTTGGTTGGGGCTTGGTTGGTTTTTTCCCCCTTGGGCTGGAGATGGTGAATGTCAGATACACTGCAATTACCTGGTGCTGTGCGCAGAGATTTGGCTGATAGAGGTGGGTTTAGTGGGATTAAAGGCAGTGATAGAAACCAGTGCTATGTGTTTTCAACAATCCTGCTCTAGGATTTGAAGGGAAGAAGTTTGATCTGCTGGTGCTGTGTGTGCCATGTGCTGATTTTATTTTGCAATATTTTGAGCTGTGGAACATGAGTAACTTTGAAGGACACTCAGTTTGCAGTGTACTCCCTAGGCTACAATGTGTGATAGTTAAAATATTTTTGGATTCTGACTGCCTTTACATTGAGGAAGAACAAAACCACCTTGGTTGGCTCCTCCCTTTATATGAATCCATGTAAAAGAAGACCTGAGAGTGCAAACACATGAGGTGATACACAAACCTCATGGATTTTATACCTGAATGCATCCCCATTCCAAGAAGCACGATCTCATAATTCCCTTTTTGCTCCTTCTGCCTCTGGTGAGAGGCAGAAAACCCAAGAATTAAAGCATAAACCCCAGACTTTGAGGTGTGCATTGTCCTCCTAAAACACAAGCCATTAATACGAGATCTGCAGTGTAATAATTAATAGGGTAGATAAAAATGCTGTCATTTTCTCTACCCTATTAATGCTACAGCTGCTACTACAAATATTGCTCGAAAATGTATATTCCTCTTAAAAGTTGCCTATTTATTTATGTCAGTGCTTATAAATGTGGCCTCCAGTGATGCCAGGTGGTTTCCTCTGTGTCTGGGTCAGTAGTTCATTAAAAGAAGAGTAAAGTTAAGATGGGACAAATAGATCAAGCTGTAAACTCGTAAGTATCTTGTGAGTTGGCATTGACAGGGTGATGCCAACGATTTTAAACTGAGTTTTAAACCCAGGGGCATTTGCAGTAGTTCTTGCAGAAGTCACCAGTTCCTTCTGGTAGCCAACTTTCATTTTTAAATAAACAGCTGTTTTTTCAAATGTTTTAAGCTAAACCAGTGGTATAGACTAGAGCAGCTAAAGATCAGTTCTGCATCAGTCAGAAGCACAGTCCTGGTCTTGGAAAGCTGATTGTTACATTCCTTTAATATAAATATAAATGTAAATATACCTACAGGGTCCTGTACACAAGTAGTGTCTTTTTGGTGCTGAGATAAAATCTGGAGCTGCTAAATTTTGTCTGGACCTGAAATGTTTTTGAAGCCCAGCAAGATTTAAGGAAAGCCTTGGCAAGATTTGCATCTCTTTGCAGATTATTGCTGAAGATTCCTTATTTTAAGAGATGTGTGATCACCATCCTTGATGTTATCTGTAGGCATGTGAAATTACATTCTTTGCAAGCTCAAATTCTTTAAAACTTGCTCGTGGGAGATTATTTTGCACAGCTCTTACTGTTTCTTCAGAGTAAATGCAACTATTATTTGTCAGTGTGATTTTGACACCAGTGGGGGTTTGATTGTAGAGCCTTCATTATTCACCTCTGTGACTTCAGCAGAGACAGGTTTGGGTTTGTCACTGACAAATTAATTGGTTATTTGTATCTCAGTGATCATTCCCTTAATTCTTTGTCTTATTTTTACAGCTTTTAGTAGAAATTCTCATGAGACCAACTCTTATTACACAGAAAAAGAAGCAGAAAAGTGAGTAAATAGGTGGTTTATCTTTTTCTTTCCCCCGGTTTTGCCTTATGTTTCTGTTTCAGACAGAAATCATTCTATTTTTCTGTTATTCTCTTTCCATCCCAGCAATTTCCTGTTGATTCATTTAAGAATGAATCATTGGTGTCTTTGTTCTCCGTGGTACTGATCCGTGCTGGGATTTGGGAGAGTCACCTGTTTCTGGGCACGGTTCCGGAGAGTCACGCACTCGGCACAACATACTTGATTCAAAGCATTAATCTGCAATCAGTGGAAACTGTTATGGTTACTGTGCCTACAGCTACAGTGAAAAATTATCAATAAAAAGCCACAAAACATTGTTTATGTAATGGGAGCTGCAGAGACTGGGAGATGAGTAGCTCAGGAAAACAGCACGCTTTTTGTTATGTGACTACTCATTTCCACATTGCTGTAAGGAGAGGGAGTGCAGTGGCTTCAGCTCAACTTTCCTGCTGGAGCAGCTTGGCTGCAGTGTTTTATTTCCCCTGTTTGGGATTCTGCTGAAGCCCTTCTGAGGGAAGGGAATGTCATGGTGCACCCTGTGCCCGCCAGCCAGGGAACTTCAAAGGTGAAATGATTTGAACTTGAGCTGTAGACAATTGTAGGCCTGTGCTGAAAACATATTTTAAATATTAAAGTGCTGCAGTAAAACAGATTGAAAGTTTTTTATGAAGTCTAGGTGCTGAGAAAACAGCGTGAGTTGCCAGTGGAGAAAATGGCATGAAGGGTAGTTTTTTTCCCCCCCATACAAAAATAATTTAGCATGTGAACAGCTCAGGTATAGAGTGTTTCTTGTGGTTTCTATCCTGTAAGGTGTTCGCATGTGTGCTCTGAGCTAGCAGCCTGAAATTGTCACCCATTCCATAGCTCTCCATGTCCCTCCCACGGACGCTGGTGTTCCTTGGCAGGGAGTGGCTGCTGGCTGACTGCTCTCCTCTCTCCTTTGCAGTAAGTGATGACCTCATCAAGGACTGTTTAAGCATACTGTACAACACCTGTATATGTGTAAGTACAACTCTTCTCCTGGTCACTTTTTACATGTGCTGCTCGATAAGACAACAAACAGACTGTTTAAGTGTAAATTAAACTTACTCCGAAGCTTTACATTAAAATTCCTTCAGTTAAATACAGGATCACTCTGTATTTTGATGTGTTACTCAAATAATGTGTTTTCTTAGCCACATTGTCAAGCTTAAGTTCCTTTGTTTGGATCTTCCTGTCTCTGTGTTTCCATAGGAAAGCTGTGCCAGCCTTTGTCACGTTCCAGCTTAAAATTTGAAGCTGGGAATGTATCCCTATTAAACCCAGCTACAGCTGGTCTTATTCAGAACTGGGGCTGGCAAAGGGTTTTAAGTTGGATCCTGCAACTCCATGTGCTGGATTTTAGTTCAGTTCAGTTGTGGCAGATCAGTGCAAAGGAGGGTGCTGGGTTAAAGGACTCTGGAAATACTTCGTCATTAAAATCCTGAGCCTAAAAGCAAAGGCCTCAGATTATGCATGAAGGGGACATCCTCAGGATTGTTTACTTCATCAACACCTCATTATGCCATAACCTAGGAAACACTGTTTAACAAAAATTTAGAAAAGAGTCACTTAGTGGCTTGGAGCTGTTCCAAAACCATCAGTCTGATCTCCAGAGTTTGAGTCTTACTAGATCATGTCTCCCTGATAAGGATCTGTGTACATGTGGGAGGGGGAAGAGAGGGAACACTTCTTTTGTTGGCTTGGATGATTTATTTTTTTAACTGCAGGTAATGCAACTTTTGCAAACTGAGAGTAGCATGAATATGCTAAAAAACAAGTCTGCAATTTCTAGACTAGCTGCTGTTTTAATTCACTTTGGTATTACTGCTGGGATTGGATGAGAAGCGTCCAGGATGGCAGAAATGGTGTGGGTCTGTGGGCACCATGAACTGTTCTTATGCTTAGTGTAAATACTGGGGAATTATCTGAGCTAGTCTGGTTCTGTGAGCGCTGGGAATTTGTCAGTCATGGATAAGGCACAGCAGTGAGGATGTAGTTGTGAGTTCAGGAAAGCCTGGCTGTGCTCTCAGGAGAGCTCAGAGCATGAAAGGCAGCCTTAAAGTTGGGTTTGCATGCCTCAGCCTGACTTTGGGGTTCGCCACCCAGTTCATTTAGGGCAGTGCTTGATCCGGGTCGCTCAGACAGGGCAGTGCTGAGGGTTTAGGAGCTGCTGTGTTTGCAGACCCTGGCATGGAGCTGGCCACAGTTTGTATGGCAAAGCAGAGCCAAGCCCCTCCGGTGTGTGCCCAGGCAGGCAGGGTTGGCTTTAGATTCGGACAAGAAAACAACTGCCTTGAGGTGAAGCCTCTCATCCTGGCATTGTTGCAGGCGCCACGTTGACTCCAAACAAGGACTGCAGATGGTTTGGGTTGCCATAAACACAGCATTTCCTGGTCTCAGGAGCAGCTGACTCAGTACCACATCATCTGTAGGGCTGTCCTGCATGTGCTGTGCCATGTGGCTGCTCAGGGTGGGCTCTCAGTGGCTCTGTGTGTGCTCCTTTCTAGACGGAAGGAGTCACGAGGCGACTGGCGGAGAGAAACGACTTTGTGTTGTTCCTGTTTACACTGATGACAAACAAAAAGACATTCCTACAAACTGCAACGCTCATTGAAGATATCCTGGGAGTTAAAAAGGTTCGTTACTGGTTTCTTAGTATTATTTGTATGGCTCTCCAGCCCGGTAGGGGAAAGACAGCTGTTTCGTTGAAGAGTTGCTTAGGATAATCCTCTAAAGTGCCATTCTCACTTCTTGTAGCTTATGTGAAACCCACCTGTTCACACAAATAGTTAACTTCAATCACTTCTCATACAGAAGCCAAACTATTCCTGTGGTGTCATACTTGTGGTGCTTTTACCCATCTCAGAGAATGATGGGAGCTGAGTCCCCATGGTCTGAGTACCTCACTGTCATTAAAGAACAGCCAATAATTCCAATAAAAAAATGAACCTCATATAAATTGAGTTTTCATCCTTGCCTGCTGATTGTGTTTCACATATCTTACTTGTTTTCCTGACATCTGGAAGGCTTCCTGTGTATCCCTTAGCATTTTTCACCTCTCTAAGAAGTTGTAGGCTGGGACATGGCACTTAAATCTTCTGCACAAACCTGGTTATTGAACTTACTTGCCAGCATCACTGCAGCTCAGTGCCCTGATGTGATGCAAGTAAAATATTAGAGGTGTAACCTTGGGAAGACCTTGAATGGGAAGTGTCTGTGTACATTTTGTGGAGGTCAGGAGTCTGTAACTTGATACTTCATTATTTAGAATAAGGTTGAGGTTGATGTACTTCCTGAAATAAAAAACAAGCTTAGTTTATCTGAACAAAAATGATTCTTTTTTCTGAAAGCTGTTTTCAAAACACCTTTTTGTTAAAAAGAACTTCTGATGAAAAGACTGAGAGATAATTCACAAGTTCTTACCTGTGAGTTTCAAAGAAAAGACAGGATTGGAAAACAGAATTGAAACTTCTAATACCTAAACATAATTTATGTATTAAATTAGGTTGTGGTTTTGTGGGTTTTTAGTTAAAAAAGGCCCCCAAATGTTTTGCGAATGTAAAAATAGTATTTAAAATATGGATATCTGTACTTTTGGAATTGCTAAGCCTGACAGCAGTTGGAAATCCCAGCTGCCTTCAGACTGTTGCTGCTCCTTTGCTAACATTGGAATAACCCAGTGGGCTCCCCAGGGAAGATCTGCTTGTGTTCACTTGTTGACCATCACATGTGACTCAGCTGGTGTTGCCTCCTCCAGGAAATGATCCAGCTGGATGATATTCCCAACCTGGCAAGCCTGGTATCCAGCTTTGACCAGCAGCAGCTGGCCAACTTCTGCAGGATCCTGGCTGTCACCATCTCAGAGCTCGACACGGGCAGTGATGACAAGCACACTCTTCTGGCCAAAAATGCCCAGCAGAAAAAAAACTTGGGCCCTTCCCGAGCTGAAATTAATCAAGGTAATTGTTATGCTGTGAACAAGCCAGAATAATCTCAGCAATGTATAAAGTTTTCCTCTCTCAATGTCATATAGTGTTACGTTTCTGGAGGATACTGAAAGTGTTGTGTCTTACAAAGTATTTTTCTTTATTCATTCCCCTTAGTTTCCTGGAAACCATCTTTCCTGTTAATGAAACTTTGTAGCTTTTGGTTTCATGTGGTGTTGCTAATTAGGTGGGTTAATTTCTGTCATTTCAGCACTCTCTGATGAGCTGAGTGGCTTAAAATAACTGGATTTGTTTTCTGTGCCTCAGCCACATCCATGGACTTCCCATTAGCAGCTCTCAGTAATTCTGTGTCATCCATAAAATATGAATTCCTGAACTAAAACTGCCTGCAGTGTGCTTGCTGTTGCAGCAGGTCCTTCTCTGATTTTATCTGATGTTGTCCTGACCAGGATGTCCGTCTTTATCAAAAGAGAAGTATGTTCAACATTAATTATGTTGCCTAGTGTTACCAAACCAGCCTTGGAAATCTGTGGATTTGATCTCAGCCTTAACTTTGGGCACAGTGCAGCTTTCCTTACTTTGCTGAGTACTTCTCAGGTGCAGAAGTCTTGCCTAGAAGGATGAGTAGGAATTGAAAAAGTTGAAGTACCATCAAATGTAGAATCTGCTGCTTTCAGTTCTTACTGTGCTGAAAAGCTTCTGGGCTTCTGAAGCAGATAATTGCATAGGCCCCTGCCAAGCAAATGTTGAGCTAATCATTTTTTATGGGCACAATCAGAGACTGATTCTAAGGCTGTACAGTATATTCTATTTTAAAAACTTTATCAGGGAGCTTATACTTGCAGAGAAGAAACTCTTTCATGTAACGTTCATGGCCAAATTCTGTGTCCTTTTTTCCTTGCCCCTGCAAGTGTGAAGTGAAGCTTTAGCCATGTATCTTTAGCAGACAGGTCCTGTAATTAAGTTACTCTTGAGAGCAAAATGCACCTCCTCAAACATTTTGCAGAGCCCTGACTTCTGTCATTGCACTGCTCTGTCTAAAGGTGCAGTTCCACAGTTCAAACCCTCTCACCTGGGGCTGCTGTGCTGTGTTCTCCATCTGTTTTGCTCCATAAGGAACTAATTCAAGAACCTAGTACTTGAAAAGCTGACAGCTTTCCTCCCAGCTGCTGCAGGGAGCCAGTTCAGTTACTACAGACCAACCCCACAGGAGGGAAAAAGGAGGAGAGGGGAGGTGGAGCTGCCTCTTCCAAGGGCTGATGCTTTATTTCTGCCAGCTTAATTTTCAGCCAGATCAGTTCCTTGATATGACTGGAGAACAACACTGAGTTATTCCTGAGGTATGGATGCTCTCTTCCAGTCCTTAACAGGAGAGTGCACTGAATTCTTCCATCTTCTGATCTTTTTAACCATACGCTTCTGTTTCCCTAAAGTAGATGTTCTGGTACCTTGTGGTGATCTTAAATTGTAATAAAATTATTTCTTTTTTTTTTTTTTTTTTTTTCCCAGCAACACTTCTGAATATTCCAGGCTTCATTGAGCGATTGTGCAAGCTGGCCACACGGAAGGTGTCTGAAACTACAGGGACTTCCAGCTTCCTGCAGGAGCTGGAAGAGTGGTACACCTGGCTGGACAATGCACTCGTGCTGGATGCACTGATGAGAGTGGCAAATGAGGAGGCAGAGCAGAGCAGTACAGGTACCTGGCTTGCCTTGCTCCACCCACCAGCAGCTGATGCATGTCTTAACCTTCTTCAGGGTTTGCCACGTGTTGCTTTTCCTTGCATCTGGTCCAGATCCCCCTTTTCTTGCATGGAGGGCTCACATATCAACATTTAGGTCTGACTCCTGTTTTGTTCTCCTGTAGCACTGATTTTTTTAATGAATTGAAATTAGCAAAAGGAGCCATCCTACAGCAATCTGTGCCCTTTGCATGCCTGGCTAACACTGAAATGCTGTGCATCCTCAGCCCTAACCTGTGAGGTTAAAGAGTGATTAAAATAACCCTCCTGAGGTAAGTGCCTTCACCAGCATTTTACTGTAAAACTTTGGCTGATGACTTTGGGTTCAAATGCTTCGCACCAAGCACGTGGTCCCTCCTTTAAAAAGGAAAGGTAATTCCAGCTAAATTAAAGAAGTTAATTGGGGAAAAAAAATTGTTCCAGTGGAAGTGTTAATACAACCTTAGGAAAATGCTTTGAAGCAGGTGTGTGGTTTGTTTCTTCATCCTTTGGTATGACAAAAATGCAGTGTATGTCTGGTGGAACTCAAAAGTACTTAGTACTCCTGTTTCTGCTCTTAGCAGGGTAATTCTCTATAAGGTTATGAAATTTATTTAACTGTGGCCTAAGTATACTGGTTTTGAGGTATGAAATGAAAGTAGATTTAATAGTAAGTGCTTCTCATAAACTCCAATCTACTTTTATTACCTTTTATGCCATGCCCTGGTGCAGTAGTCTATTAATTCATTTAGGTGAGCCTACTCATTTTAGGGAGATGCTGCCATTTAGCTCATTATGGAAAAATAATTTTAAAAGATCAGATTTTATCTCCTCTAAATTTTCAGCTATATTTTTTCTCTAGCCTGTAATTCAGATTGGTTATTTGCTGTACATCACTATTTTTTTAGTTGAGACAAAAATTCCAGCAGATGTGCTGCTCCTGCATCTGCAGTGTTCAGTATAAAAGTAACAACTGTAACAAATCCTTTCCTGTTGAAGCTGCCTCAGTCTCACAGCTTCACCATCTTTTTCAGAGTCTTCAGATGAGAGTGGACTGGCCAACACCTCCACAAGAACACAGCTGCCCCAGTCCATGAAGATCATGCACGAGATCATGTACAAGCTGGAGGTGCTCTATGTTCTCTGCGTGCTGCTCATGGGCAGGCAGAGGAATCAGGTGAGCCCCAAAGGATGGTCACGCTCACAGTTGGCATCTCTTTAAACCTGAGTGCTCATGAATGAGGTCATGGACACTGAAACAACAGGGCAAAGCTCAAGGTACAAAGCTGGGCAATCCCATCCCAGCAGCCCTGCCCAGAAAACTGGGAGCTTTCCACTGGGAACCACGAGGCCAGGGCTGGGCACACACTGTGCTCTGCAGAGCCTCTGCTCTGGTGCAGGAGGGATGCAGGGGGATGCCTCCTGTGGGAGGAAGTGTGTGGGTGTACCTGGATGCTGCAGGAGCTGCAGTCAGTGTTCTCACCACTCCTGATGAGTGATGAGTTTGGATGGAGCCCCTTCAGGCCTTACCCTTCTTTGGCTGCTTTGGAAACCCTCAGGATGATTTTTGTAGCATGTGCCATGACTTGGCAAAGTGTGAGTGTGCTGTCAAACTCGCAGCTGGGAAGATGCACTTCAGTGCTGTCTGCACTGGTCACTGCCTGGAAATCCCACTCATCTGTTCCTTTGCCTTTCTTCCTTTCGAAATTAAAAAAAAAAATTGTTCCCTGCCTCACACAGGGTGATGAAGAACCAGTCACTGCAGCTCAGCTGTGGTTTCATTTAAATGGGTCAAAAGCAGGTTGTGAAGGGAAAAGTAAAGCAATCCTTGGTGCAATTTTGACAGGTTTCCAGCTTTGGCAGTCTGCTCAGCTCAGCAGAGCACCTTGGGGTGGCAGGGGCATTCAGATGTCCTGGACACTGGCAGGGCCAAATTGGTGTGAGTTATTGAAGGGCTGTTGTATTAGGCAAGAGAGGCTGTGTTGTGGGGCAGGAGCCTGAGCACATTTATTTTGAGTATTAACCTCTCAGTGTGTCAGTCACAAACACTCCCCAGGGCCATTTCCTAAATCTCTTGATCTGAATACAAGTGCAGTTGTAGTTCAGTCCCAAACATAACTGACCTGTTCACCCTGAACATACAGCAGAGTCTGTGGGCTTCCCATCCCTGGAAGTGTTCAAGGCTGGGACTTGGAGCGACCTGGGATACTGGAAGGTGTCCCTGCCCATGGTAGGGGAGTGAGATGGGCTTTAAGATCCCTTCCAACCCAAACCATCCTGGGATTTTGTGATTCTAAACAGACACTTGGCATTAAAAGAATCAGATTCTGCATGAGAGGAAGCAGAGGGAACCAGCAATTCTTTCAGAAACCACAGTCACTACCATAAACAACTCCTAATCATGTTGTCATTCCTTTTAGAAGTGCTGTTTCTGTTAGGCATGAAATAAAATGTAAACAAAGCCCAAAACGTAACTGAAACTACCAGAACATGGATCTGTTAGGGGGACTTCTTTTTCCATTGTATCAAGACAGATAATTCATCCCTGCCTGAGTGCCCCACCTGAATGCACTTTTATAGATACTGCAGGAACTGCTTGCAGCCTGCACTCATCCTGCTGCTGCTGGAGGGAGCTGGAGGTGCTGGATTCCTTCCCTCCCTGGGTCACTTCTGGTGTGCTCCTGTCAAATGTGACAAGGCAAAAACTCTGCTGCTGAGACAGCTAGATTTGAATTCACTTTTTAATTTCCTGGGAAAACAGCTCTTTATCCTTCCTCTGCTGTTTCTGCCCCTGTGCAGATGGGGAAGGTAAGGATAAAGCTGGCCTGCAGTTCACTTCTTCCCAGGACTCATTCAGGACTGGAGGGAATTGAAGGATTTACTACATTCCCAAACACTTCTTGTCCAGAGCCAGTTTTTTTTGGTTGTTGTTGTTTGTTCTTTTGTTTTTTGTTTGCTGTTGGTTGGTTTTTTGCGTTTTTTTGTTTGGTTTTGTTTGTTTTTTTGGTTTTGTTTTATGAAATCCTCTGCCTTTGAAACACATGATACATTCTTCATTCCTTAATGTGCATAAGACTTGCATGGCAGATGTGAATCCACTGCCCTTCCTGAGAGCCAGGGAGATGGAGGGCTGGAGCTGAGCTGTTCTCAGTGGGAAGCTCTGGAATGCAGGCACAGCAGTGTCTGCAGCAGCACACTCAGACAAGCATTTCAGCTGCCTTTTGGTTTCTCTTTTCTGTGAAGGAATAAAAGCACAGGATCTGTGGTACCAGTCTGAGCAGCCAAAGGACTTGCTGGTTTTAGATTGGATTCATTTTGCATAGAATTTTATTAAGGGCATCACAGACCTGCTTCAGTCCACTGGAACAATTGACATAATGGTGTGGTGTTTGCCTGAAGCAAGGTGCAGCCTCCCAAACTCAACCTGTCCCCAAATGTTTACTCTGAATCCTTGGTTTAAACTTGATTGTTGGCTAATTTGCATTAATTGGTAACTGTGACTTGGCTCCTCCTGCTGCTACTTTGGGGATGATCTCACCCTTGGGGATATGTGGTGTTTCTCTGCAGATCTGGGCCTTGCTGCCTTCTCATTATCGTCACACCCTAAATTACTCTCCTTATGTATTTTTCTAGGCTGTCTTGCATGTCTGTGTCATGGTGAAGAGCTATCAGCTGATTTCCGTGCTCCTGCTGTAGGGAGCCACACTGCACACACAGAAACTCAGCAGAGACAGTTTTAGTGTTGAGAAAGCAACAGAGCAATTCCTGTGAAGCTGGATGGCAGCAGGAAAAAGCCAAAGTCATTTGAAGGGTGACTATAGAGCAGGGATTGTCTTGGCATCCTCAGGCAGAGGAACTGTAATGAGTTTGGACTCTGGGAGAGAGAGTGATACAAAGGCAGTGATGTGACTGAGGAGCTCTGTCAGGTGAGAGCTTCAGAGCTGAGCAAACTAAACTGCACACATTTGAAATCGGAGTCATTTGGAAAGGAGCAGATTGAGGAGTTAAAACTGTGAGTGTAGAAGCTCTTCCTTTACTGAGGGTTGAGGCTCTTGCAGGCAGCTCACACGCTTGGCTTCCTCCTGTTGTGCCTGTGCCATGGAGGGACAGGGGCACTATAGGGAGCACTTTGTTCAGAGAGGTTCCTCAGAGCTGCTGTTGTGACTAAACCAGTATCCAAGAGTGTTTTAAAATAATGGAGCACCAGAGGACTCCAAGCTCAGCAATCTGTCAGGGCAGCATGGGTGGGGTGGGAAGGAGCTGGATGCTTTCCTCAGGTGTGATGCTTGAAATGTCCAGCACCAGGAATGTGATTTCCATAAAGATGGCACAGCTGGTTGCTACAGCCAAGAGTGCAAAAAGCCATCAGCTGTGCTGCAAACTAGGACTAAAATCTGTAAAAGAGCATCAGCTTCGGATATTTTGATTCATTCAGGTATCCGAGTAAACAAAACGAAGTAGATGATCTGCTTGAAATGCTGCTGGTTACAGTTCTGTGTCTTGGGACAACTTGGGGTATTTTTAAGTGATTTCGTTTGTTGGTTTTAAGGAACATGTCAATTACTTGGGCACTTAATTTTTGCAGCATATTGGACATTCCAGTCATGTGGTTTTCATTTGCAACCACATCTCAAGGAATAATGCTTGTCCTAGGCCTACAGCTGATAAGAATCCCACTTTGTATTTCCCTTAGTCCTCATCTTCCAAATCCCTTATGTCAAAAGTATCCCAGCTTGGATGGAAGGTATTGAACATCTGTTCACACCAAAATTATTATCTTTTTTTATATGAATAAAAAAGATGTACCAGGCAGACTGATAAATAAACCTGAGCAATTTGGCATTTTTTTTCTCTAAGTTCAGCTTCCGTTTAACCTGAAGGAGCAGTGTGGTGTGGTTGTGTTACTGCTGGACTCTGCTCAGGACTCCTGCCCAGGTCCCCTGAACAAAACCAATATTGATGGGTTTTGTTGCCATCAGAGGCCTACCTGAGCTCCAGCTGTGTGTCTGGAAAGGGAAAGGACACTCAGGGGATGAGTGGCAGCAGAATATCCCCAGCTCAGCTGTTTGGTGTAGATGCATTTTCAGTGTGCTGGAAGTGATGTCCTGATGCCCAAAGCTGCTTCTAGAGACACAGTGGTTAATTGAAGCACTGGTGAAGAGCTTTATCCCAAAATGTCTGTTCTCCATCCATGTCCACCAAATGGAAACTACTGCACTGTGGTTAGTGTGTTAACACAAACACTTGCTGTTTGAGACAAGAATTCACATGTTTTGTCAGAGAATAACATCGTTGTGCCCTTCTGTTTCCAGACTACATTAAAGCTGTGTCTGAGGCTGGAGCAGATGTGTTTGTACCTCTCTTGTTCCCCAGGTTCATAAAATGATAGCAGAGTTCAGACTCATTCCTGGCCTCAATAACCTGTTTGACAAACTCATCTGGAGGAAGCACTCGGCCTCAGCCCTGGTTCTGCACGGACACAACCAGAATTGTGATTGCAGCCCGGTGAGGGACTTCTGGAATTCTGTGTTGGGTTTTTTTCCTGTCATACACCCCTGAGGAGCTGTGCTGAGCAACTGGGTGTTTGTATAATCAATGACTTGAGAAGTGGTAGCATTCAGGTTTTGAGGAATTACTGTCTTCACTGAAGTCTATCCTTGGCTCGTGCTAGCAATTTAGCAGGGCCAGTTTAGTCTCTCCCCTCTCTCCTAGTTTGGGAACTGCGAAAGGAGTAAATTTCTGGACCCTGGAAGCCAGAGGTAGAAGACAACCAAAATTCAAAGAAAAGGTGCCTGGGAGAGACACAGAGTACAAATTGTGCCACAGTCAGGTTTAGGGGGTGGAGGGGGAGGGTTGGGTTTTGTGTTGGCTCTTTATTTTTTTCCTTCCAAACCTACACATTCAGAATTGATCAGTACAATTATAAGCTTTTTTGCCATTGCAGTGAAAAGAAATGATTACCTGTTATGTGCATAGGCTTGGAGGCAATCTCCACATCTATTTTGAGAAGTGCAGCCTTCTCCATTTATGCAAGTCCCTCGCTCTGCTGTCCAAAGGGGTTTGATTTGGAAAGGTTTTCCATTCAGCTGTTTCATGTCAGCTTGGTAACTGATGAGAAATACTAAAGCAGTACTTTTTTTTTTTTTTACTTTTCTTGTCTCCTTTTAGGACATTACTTTAAAGATACAATTCTTGAGGCTTCTTCAGAGTTTCAGTGACCACCATGAGTGAGTATGAGAAGCTGTGGTGGGTTGTGGCTTGGTGGTGTTTGCCTGGTTGTGGTTCCAGGTGTCATGGGCATGGGGCAGGCTCCACGTGAAGGGAATGTTGCACTGTCCCTACACTTCATGTGCCTTTCAGCTCTTGCTGGAACAGCCTAAGAATTTGCTCTGCAGTGGGCATGTCTGAATATGCCTGGTGTGGTTAAACCCAGCCCATTTTGTCTCGTGTTGAAATGAGCTGAAACATGTATAGGATGAGTTAACACTTTCTGGCTGAAGGAATAAGGAGGCAGCTTTCCTCTTTCTCTGCCTTCTCACTGAGAGCGGACCGTGAGCCAGGGAAATAGGAGGAAAGCTTCTGTCTGCTTTCAAAAGGCATCCTTAGGAAACTTGGATCTGCTGGAGCAGTTGGAGGGGTGATGCAGTTTGCTTGGGGTTTTTTTTAATGCTGTGCTGCTGCTACAGAGGTGTTAGTTGTGACTTGGGGAATTGCATCCTGCATTCCATCAGTGTCCTGTTGCTCTAATTCAGTCCTGGGAGATGGTGTCCACTTCCTTACAAACACCTGTGTTAGAGGCATGTTGCACTTCAGGTGCTGCTCATTCCTAGGGCCAGGCTGCTATTTCTGTGCAGCTTTTTAGTCCTGTTGGATAGATTTCAAATATCAGCCTTTTTCACTGTGGAATATTAGCTTTGAGAATGGGGAGCTGCTAGACATAGACAAGGGGGGAATGCTGACCTATTGTAAATCCTTTATGCAAGACATTGTTTGCCTGGGAATTGCTCCAGGTTTTCCAATAAAATCTCTACAGGTGATGTTACTACTTAAGTGGCTGCTACAAAGATCTCAGGCTTGTTTGAGCAGAAAACAGCTCCCAACTCTTAACATTTGAGCAAGTGGAATGTGTGGGATCTGGTTGGGGGTTTTAAATAATTACATGAGCTTTCTGTGAAATCACAGATAAGCTGAGTTAACTGAGGACAAGATGAGAGCAAAGTACTTGTATGCTGATATTGATGCAGTGAAATTGTGTCCAAACCGAACTTGCAGAGCTGTTTATTGCAGGGAGAGAAAGGCTCTGTTCTCATTGCAGACACCTGTTTGAGCCACATCAAAGGAAGCTTTGCATGAGAGGCTCAGTGGGCACTAATCTGGATGACAGTGTTGGAAGCAAGAAGGAACCTCACAGTCATCACTGTGCTCTGCTCCCTGAGCTTTCCTGAAAAGAAATGTTTGCTGCCTGATTTTGAGCACTTGGAAGCAGAAAGACTCTCAGGGAGCACACTGGCATTGGGCAGGGAGTCTGGCAAAGGGAACCCCTGGACTACATTTCCACTCTGGCAGACTTGTTCTGCATTTAGTTCACTTTACAGACAAAATAATTGATTTTCATTATGAAAAGTTCAGTATTTGATAAAGAATTCATGTACATTCCTGCGGTTTAGATCCATTTTTATTTGGATCTCTATATTTCCTGATGTTTTTAAATATTTCCAGGGTAAAGTTTGTTCAGATAATAAAATACCAGGATGACTGAGCCCTTTTTTTGCAGTTTCTGCTTTCTGTCTGAGATTTATTACTTAAAAAGAGCAATCACTATAGGGTAGAGAAAAACTTCAGGAAGCAGTGAAAAAGTTTGCTATTTAATAGTTATTTTGCTCTGAAATTCAGCAAAACATTGCTGAGATTTTTTTAAAAATGAGTGTTATCCTGAAGAAAATATTTACAAACCACAAGATCCCAAACAAGTCAGCAAAGAACCATCATCTCAAAGCTGGTCAGCGTTGAAAGTGGCGTTTGGTAAATTTTGGAGGATGTTTTCCCAAGCAGCAGCTGGCTGGCCTGGTGGAGGGAGCAGAGTGTGAACACTGCGAAGAGCAGCCAGGAGAAAGCAGCTTGCCCAGTCCTGCAGCCCTTGTTGGCCTGTGGCTCTGCTTTTCATGGAATTGCATTTTTGCCTCTTGAATTCATCCTGGTTTTCTCCCTTCCTGTCCCACTGTCTTGCTTTAGGAACAAGTATCTCCTTCTGAACAGCCAGGAACTGAATGAGCTGAGTGCAATCTCCCATAAAGCCAACATCCCTGAAGTGGATGCAGTGGTCAACACTGACAGGTGAGAGGGGATTGAGTTGGTAGTCATGGATTTCAGAGTTTTGGAAGCACTTAGACTGGAAGTTTGACATCACCTGTTTTGTCTGAGCTCTGTCTGTCCACCACACTTTGATTTCAGTGACTCCTTTCAGTGGGAAGTGTGCAGGTTTGTGGGATGTTGATGGTCATTAGCAAATCTCAGGTGTGCTCATGCTCAGAGTAAGGTGCTTTAAAAACAAAAGCAACTTTAAAAAACCCTAAAATGAGGGGTTTGAGTTCATGGCTCAGACTTCACTGTGATGTGCTGGCTCTGCCTGTCTGGCCTTCCTCACGTCAGCCATTGCAGACAGACCTGGAAAGTGAACTGTAATCCCTCAAATCATTACTTGCTCCTGCTAATAAGTGTTAGTTCTGGCATTCAGGAGCAGCCTGTGCACACATAATGTCCATTTCCAGGCTGCATGAATACATCCAAGTGTCAGAGTATTTTAAGAGCAGCTAATAACCAGAATAAGCTAAATTAGATTAACATGTTAAACCACTTACAGAATCTCTTGTGTTACATTTGAGTATCTGTTAGATAGATTTTGATCTAATAAGCTCTTTAATACACGATTCTGGTGTATAAACCTCAGCAGATGGAACATTGTTTGCAGAATTTAGTTTGGCAGAATACTCCCAGGGTATCAGCATGGACAAATCTGCACAGAGCAGATTTACCTCACTCCAAAAGGGAATCTCTAAGAGGATTTCAAGATTACAATTATTATCATAATACTGTGTCTAATTGGGAAGAACTTGGGGGTGTTTTTTACCCTTAGCATCTAGTTTTCTTTTTGCTTTTCTTGATCTGTGAGATCAAGGTATTACTTCTGCATGAGCTTAATGCAGGTAGATACTCCACTGAAGGTGCTGTTCAATACAAGTAGTCCTGCAGTTGCACAGCCTCTCTGCTTTTACTACAACCTCGTGTAGCATCCAGCTTTCCATACTCTGCTGTGCCTCCTGAATGGAATTCAGACTTTCCTTTACATTTCTTGAGGGGTTTCTTTCATTCCTAAGATCAAATGTAGGGGGTTTTTTTGTTGTTTTTTTTTATCCCTTGATTCCCACAAGATGTGAACTGGTATTTCTGAAATCATTAAAATTTTGAGAGAAAAATTTTCTTTTGGACTTACTTGGAAGTCGTGTTGCAGGTACTGCAGATATTTACCAAGGGCAGTGAGGAGAACCCTTCTGCTGGTAGAACCAGCACAATATTTGTACTGTGTACTTCAATACTGAGATTTTGATCATCAAAAGCTCTGGAGCAGTGACTGGATTCAGTGTTCAGTGCTTGCCCAGCCCTTCCACTCACGCTGTCATTTCTCCACCTGCTGCAGGAGTCTTGTCTGTGATGGGAAGAGAGGTTTGTTGACCAGATTGCTTCAGGTCATGAAGAAGGAACCAGCAGAATCCTCCTTCAGGTGGGTTCACTTTGCCTCTGATGTGCTGTTTGAGACCCCTGGGATGTAGCTTTGGTGTCATCCATCTTAGAGCAGCTGAGAATGTTTGAGAATCAGCTGTGGAAAGGTCTGGCTTTGTTGTGCTGAGGTGGCAGTGCAGGTGAGAATAAATCACAGCCAGTGATTTTCTGCGTGATCAACAGGTCTGACCCCAGCTTCAGATTGGAATGAAACAGATTAGGAAACTGTATTTAAATTAGAATTGTGATCAAGTACTTCCCTTGCTTCAAAACTAACACCTCCTTTCTTCTGTTTCTCAGGTTTTGGCAAGCAAGGGCAGTTGAAAGTTTTCTGCGAGGCACCACCTCCTATGCAGACCAGATGTTCCTGCTCAAGAGAGGACTCCTGGAGGTAAATAAGTTTATGTCAGGTATCCTCCATAGCAATCAAGAAGGATTTATCTGTAGTAAATCCAAAAGTGGATAAAAATGCAGTGTTAAGTATTATGCTGGGTTTAAAACTCAGCGGGGAAATTGAGGCCACTCAAGCTGCCCCCGTTTGATAGTGAGGGAATAAACACTAAGGGAGATAAATCAGGATCACAGTTTACTGGAGAAATCACAATAGATGCAACAATAATAATAATAAATGAAAAACTGCCCCTTATTCCTGTATAACTATGACAAATACTGGGAACACCTCTAAAAATATACCTGTGAATTCTGCTTGTGGCTGTTTGTATAACCTGCATCACTGGGAAGTTGTTTTAACAGGAGACTCATCTGAACTGTCTTTAGTTCTGTGATACTGTGATATTCAGTCACCCAAGAACCTGCAGATAAATGCTTTAAATACTGATGAAATCAGAGTCTGTGTTGTGCTGCTGGCTTGGATGAAGCTGTGGCAATAACATGTCTTCCTCCCCTGCCAGCATATTCTCTACTGCATTGTTGATAGTGAGTGCAAGTCACGGGATGTGCTTCAGAGTTACTTTGACCTTCTGGGAGAGCTGATGAAATTCAACATTGATGCATTTAAGAGGTTCAACAAGTACATCAATACAGATGAGAAGGTAAATATTTGTAAAAGCTGCCCCCTGTGGCTCAAATTACACCCTTTCATAACCAGACACAGCAGTAGAACTCAGATTCATTTGGTCTTGGTTTGGTTTTAGAGCTTGGGGCACAATAAACATTAAGGGATGAGTTGCCAAAGTCCCTCAGTGTTTTCAGCAGTGCTCCATCTGTCCTGAGTCAGTGGGTGCTGAGCTGGTCAGCAAACATTGCCCTGTTCCAGGATGAGGCTCAAGAGTGGCAGAACATTTCCTGTGAAGTCACCACATTTGGGGTTAAGTGATAGCTGTGGACATTGAGACAGCTCCAAAAAGTCTTTTACTGGAGCTTGCAGTGGGAAGTCCTTCATGAATATTGCTTAAAATACTTGATACTGCAAACAGACGTAGATATTTGATCTTATTTGAACTTAGAGATATTTTAAGAAGTCATGGCTTAGGTAATTACCTATAAAATTGAGTTTCCCATGTAAATAAAGAATGGGCGGCAAGAATGGTTTCATGCTCTTGTGCACTTTGTACATATAACATCAGCTGGTGGGTAGGTTCTGAATGGCCTCATCCTCTGAATTTTGTTACTGTAATGCTTCTGTCATTGCTCTTAGGTCTGGCAGACCTTGGAGAATGGAAGTATAAGTGCATTTAAAAGAAAACTATTTCTTTTGGAGTTTTTTCTCTAGTAAATTAACTCAAACATTCTAGAGAATGTCTTTATACTTCCTATTTGCTTCCTATTTATTGATCTGTAACTGGGTTTAGTTCTCACTCTGTGTGACTCCCTCACTGTATTCCTCCCTAGCACTGTCTGCTTGTACAGAATCACTGTAGGACAACATGGAGCTTCAGGAATTCTCCCTCTTTCAAAACAAATAGTGTATGAAATCTCACTTTCATTGGAGTGACACATCTTCAAAAGAGATCTTGGGGATGCCAGGACTGACATTTTTCCATTCTGTAGTGTTTGGTCATCCCTCAGTGCCAGTGTTGGCTTGGGCTGGATGAGGCAGGGCCATGGGTGATGTCCCCTCTTACACTTGTTAGAGGTAACTAAAAGGTAATGACCCTGAATATTAATATATTTAAACTTATTTAATTCAACACTAATAAGTGTTTGTGTTCAGTTCCAGATATTTTTAAATCAGATCAACAGCTCTTTGGTGGACTCAAACATGCTCGTTCGCTGCATCACGCTGTCCCTGGACCGGTTTGAGAATCAGTCTGATGCTAAAGGTGAACAGGAAGCAATGGGGTGGGACTGGGGGGTGTCTGGTGGTGATAATGGTTAATTTAAATCTGGGCTTTGACACTTGGGGGCTTAGATAAGGAAATGCCACCCTGAAAGTTTGAGCACCAGTTCTTACTGCCCTGGTGCTTGGATCAGCGTGTCTGAACCTTCAGCAGCTGGTGATTGGTTCTCCTCTTGCTGCAGTTGCAGAAGTCCTGTCCGAGTGCCGCCTGTTGTCCTACATGTCCCAGATGTCCATGAGGATGTCCTTCCTTTTCCGTCTCATTAATATTATCCATGTACAGACACTTACACAGGTAAAGAGCTGGCAGTGACTTGGCAGTTGCCTTTCTGGGAGTGGAATGGTGAGCAGGGCTGGGAGCAGGGAGGAGCCTGGTTTCCCTGGTGGACACCCATGTCCCTTTTCCTTGCTGTGTGCAGGAACACCTCCATTGTGCTTTCCACAGGCTTGTTTTACAAGGGCATGTATACAACAGGTATCTTGGTATTTAGATTTTTTTTTTTTTTGCTGTGTCGTTTTTACTTCCAGGAAAATGTCAGTTGTTTGAACACAAGTTTAGTTATCCTAATGCTGGCCCGAAGGAAAGAAAAGCTCCCTTTTTATCTGCGCACCTTGCAACAGATGGAATACACGGAAAAATACCCTGGCTTCATCCTGAACAACTTCCACAGTCTCCTGCGATTCTGGCAGCAGCATTACCTCAACAAGGATAAAGACAGCACCTGCTTAGAAAATGTATGTGACCCTCTTACCATGGCAGGAGTCGGATCACAGCAACACCTGTCTGCCGGTCCGCTGGCAAAAACGGGGGGTGGGAGGTTGGGGAGGGAAAGAAGGGAGGAAGGTCTGCCCCCAGTGTAACTCCTGTGGTGTTTTTCACACCTTCTCCCAGTCAGGTGCTGGGTTTCCCAGTAAACAGAGCCTGAGGCTTTGGCTCTGGCACACAGAAGTGACACTTCCTAGTGCTGAGTGGGGTAGAGAGGCAGGGCTGGCAGGATGGCCAGGGAGGGGGAGGCAGAGCAGAATCTAGCTCCCAGACTAGTCAGCACCTTAGCCAGACTGTTCCCTCTTCCTGGTGTGGCAAACAGTGCAGGAAAAATACCTGATGTAAGCCAAGGGAGCAGCCTGCAGGTTTCTGCGCCAGAGCTGGTTTGTCCTGGGCCACTAGTGGGTAGAAAGAACCAATTATCCAGTTGTGTGCGTGACACATGGTCTGGTGTTGGGCTGCTGGAGTGGCCTTTTGGCTTTGAGGGAATAATGCAGGAGGGGTGTGGGCCGGGGGTGTGTGTTGGTTTTTGTGTCATCTCAGGAGTGGGGGCCGCTTCCAGCATTGGCTTATCTGCGGCACCACAGGGTCCCCGTTTGTGTTTGGAGTGGACAGCAAAGGGGAAGTTTGGGATTATGGATGTACTGGCCCAGGTAGGCAGGCTGGGGTCACCCTGTGCTGCTCTTAGCAGCTGCCAGAGGCGCTGGCAGTCCTTGTCTGGAGCTGGAGAGTGCGAAGCTGGTTGCAGAGGGTGTAGGTGTTCAACACCCAGCCCTTCTGGTGCAGGCCCCAGGGAGGGAGGGCAGAATGGGGAACCCAAAGTGTTGGTCACACTGTGGAGCTGGGCAGCTCGGGCTGAAGAGGAAGTGATTTTCAGCTTTGGGAGGTGTCTCATGCTCTTGTTGGTACTGTGGCCCCCACTGACCCCCCTGTTGTCTGTGCCCACAGAGCTCCTGTATTAGTTTTACCTACTGGAAAGAGACTGTTTCGATACTGCTCAGTCCGGACCGGACGTCCCCCTGTGCCATAGTCAGCTACATCGACGAGGCGTACATGGACATTGACAGAGACTTTTCCGAGGAGTAATTCCCGCCTCCAGCTTCTGACGGACAGCTCGGAGGGTCCCTCGCACCTGGGGGTTTTCAGGGATACGCTGTGTAGTGTGTGTGTGCAGCTCGGAGCCGCGGAGCGTCGTCCCACCCCACCCCTGCCGGCCCCAGCTCTGACCTCTGAGACTCGGACAGCTCTCTGGGCAACACATTCAGGGATGTATCTTCCAGTTATTCTGGGATAAAAATAATCACCTGCAAAAACCAGCCTGTACTATTTTTTTTCCTCTCTCCCAGTCTGGCGGGGCTGGCAGAAGGGGTTTTGCTGACATGAGGGTTCTCTGTATTTGCCGATTGAGGTGTGGCTCTCTCAGGGCTGCTGGGATGAGCAAGTTGAAAAGCACAGCGATTGCCCTCCAAGTGTAAGGTCCAAGGAGCCAACCTGAGCAGGACCCCGCCACCAGCCATGTGCAAAGCCACCACGAGGACTCCCTGCAGGTGTTAACTCTTCCGCTGGGCTTGGAATCGGGGCTTTGGGGTTGGTTAGAGCATGAGTGTGTGTGCGTGTGTGTGCTTTTAATTCCTGAGAGCCCCAGCTCCAGTCACCTCTTTACCATCTCCTTTTGGATCATTTGGTACTAAAACTATCTGTGCATTAGGAAAGAACCTCTGCTCCTGCTGTCCTTCCTGCAGATCCTTCCCATCCGGAGGCGTTTCGCAGTGCTGGAGAACAGAAACATTTCAGCAGTGGTGGAATTGCAACAGGGGTTGGCTTTTTCACGGAGCACTAGCATTAAAATGTACTAATTTTTTAAACTTGCGGCTTGTCCCTTCTTGGGTAACTAATCTGGTTTTAAAATCCTTTTCAGGACCATTGCTCTTGATGTTAACCTGCTATGCCTGGAAGTCTTATGTCAGTCTCTGCTTTCAGTCCTTAATATCAACACACACGTTAATCTTGAAGTGCAATATTTACTGGAGATGTCCGTTTTTCTTCCTGGATCTGTTTTAATCAGAATGTGTTAAATGCTGGGAATAAACACTCCTGGTTGAAAGTAACTTTGTAGGATATGTTGGGAAAGGGGGAATCGGGTTTTGGCAGTCCCAGTTGCCAAACCTGCACCTGCCCTGCCTGCTCACCAACACCATGTTGCTCCAACACATTCAGATACCCAGGAATGAGATACACTACACTTAAGCCACTACATTTAAGTCAAAAACATGTCTTGCAGCTACAGCTAAAAGAAACCAGTTTTGAAACACACATCTGAATTTTTTTAACATTTTCTAATTTATTTGATGAGATGACTTCAGCTCTGTCCAGGCTCCGAAGGGGTGAGGATGTCCCAGAGCTGCAGCCTTTTGTCTCTCGTCGTTGCCAGCAGCATGAAACCCACCCTGAGGCTCCCTGTGCTGGGACTGGAGGAGTGAAGGAGGCTCCAGCCCCAGGGGCAGGATTTGTCTCTGAACATCTCCTTTCTCTTCTCCCACACCTCAGTGTCCTGCTGTGGGCTCACAGGGTGGTCAGAGCTGCTGAGCTTGTGCATAAAGCTGGAGCCTTGCAGGAGCTCCTGGGCATCCCAGTGTCCCTCCCTGGGAGCTGCATCCTGGCTCTGGTGAGGGTACCCTGGGGAACTTCCTTGCCATGGCAGCTTCACCTCTTCCTTACCAG
The DNA here is from genome assembly GCF_017639235.1 of Corvus kubaryi. Classification (NCBI taxonomy): domain Eukaryota; kingdom Metazoa; phylum Chordata; class Aves; order Passeriformes; family Corvidae; genus Corvus; species Corvus kubaryi. Next base: position 11,593,701 of record NW_024580668.1, on the reverse strand, counting down.
GTCACCCTGACCCTGCCCCTCCCTCCCTTCAGCTCATTTCTTTCTCATCTGTACTTTTTTTGTTCTTGGGTATTTGTGTTTTTGGTGTATCTTTGCTTCTTCTTAACTGTAATAGATGTACACTTAAAATAAATGCTTCAAATTAAAAGGCTTTTAAGTTAAGGGATGCCTTTTCCATAGTGTAGTTAATTGGTGCATCCACTGATTGCTGCTGTAACCCTGCAGTCTCACTCCCCTCTGTATTTTAAAGACAGTTTGGGGCTCAGGTGCCTCTGGCCTTGCCCATGGTCCTGGGGGAAGCTGAGCTGAGCTCACACCATCCTTGGAGGTCCTCCCAGGCCTTGGGAGCACAGGCTGGGCTTTGATTCTGGGCTGATTCGGCAGAGAAGGGCACAGGGAACAAAGCCCCGGCAGCTCCTCCAGGGGTGGAGCGTGCTGGGCTCCGCCCCAGTGCACAGAGGGTCACAGGCAAATCCCAGCTGGGGCCACATTCCTTTGGGATGTCTGTCCATGCCGGATGCCTCAAGAATCTCATGGTGAGAGGGACCAGACCCATGGAGGTGGCAGCAGGCTGTGCTCGGATGGGAGGGAGCTGGGACCCCCGGCACTAACAAATACCTCTGGAAGTCTGCACTGTCCCCAGGGGTTGCTGAGGTTTGTGCTGCCCTATTAATGCCGATTTGCTAACTGCAAATAAACATTAAATGGAAACTATTAAAGAAATCTATTTTAAAGAAATGAGTGGAGATGTCTTTCTTTGCAGTGCCTTTGCCAAAGCCATAACCCCATCCAGGGCTGCACTGGAGGGCTTTATGTCCTCAGGAGTAGTGGCTGAAGTCTGTCCTGCCTCACGCCTCTGCTCCGGTCCCCTGCAGCTGAGATGTGGTTTGGTGGGGAGGGATGAGGAAAGGGCTCTTTTCCCAAAGCCCATTCCACGCCAGGGCCATAGAGATGGGAGAGGGAGGACTGAGCTTCTCTCCTGCCTGTGCCTCCCTGTGAAAAATGTTCCTCAAGACCCCAGGAGAAGAGACCAAGGCCCGGGTTACCCTGTGACGCACAAAAGAGCCAGTCCTGGCAGATCTACGTTTATTCATGCAGTGCAAAGCTGACAGTGACTGTTGCAGCCACTTGCCTCCAACCTACAGCAGCATCTGGGACAGGGCAGGGCAGGCAGCCAGGGCTCCTAATGCTGGAAGAAATCCCCAAAAGGCTTTGGTGAGAGCTGGGGTCTGGAGGCAGGGAGTGCTCAGCCACCCTTCAGCGAGGCGGCAGTGCCACAGCAGGCTGGGATTGGGGCTGTGTGGTCATTCCTCTGGCTCCAGGGCTGGCAGGAGCGCCTGCCCACCTCCCCATGCTCCCATCCACGAGTGCCTACCTTGGAGATGGTGACGTCCCTGGTCCGTGCCCGCAGTTTGTTGACCTGGGTCTCGGCGATGTCGGCGCGTTCCTCGGCGTCGTCCAGCTCGTGCTGCACCTTGCGGTACTTCACCAGGTTGGAGTTGGCCTGCTGCTCCTGGGCAGGGGGAGGGGAGAGGTGGGTGCATGGAGCACAGGCGACAGCAAGCTCCGAGCTCCCCACATTGCTCTTGCGGCCCCTGGCAGCCATGGCAGCCAGTCCCAGGGAGGGGCAGCCCTGTCCCCTGTCCCAGAGCAGTGATGGGCACTTACTGCCTCCTCAAACTGGCGCTTGTAGCTCTTGACCTTGCTCTGCAGCTTGTCAATCAGGTCCTGCATCCGAGCCAGGTTCTTCCGGTCCTCCTCAGCCTGTAAGTGCCCCAGCCCCCTTAGTCAGACCCCAGCAGCCCCTCACCTGCCCCTCACCTTTGTCCCAGTGGTGCCAGGACAGACAGCACCAACCGAGCCCCCAGCCCCATGTCACAGCACCTGTCCCTTGGTTCCCCCGTGTCCCAACACCCAGCTCAGGAGGTGCTGGGGAATGGGCAGAAGGACCCAGAGCAGAGAGTGGATGTTGTGACAGGGAGAAGCTTGTCCAGCTGTTGTCATTCCCTACACAGAGCCCAGAACAAGCCCAGGCTGGGTTGGGCTCGGTGGGTGGGTTGTTGGGTACCACAAGAGGCCAAGCAGCAAGAGTTGTGGCAGGTGCTGCTGGCCCAGGGCTGGAGCTGTGTCCAGAGCTGCTGTACCTGGTAGCTCAGCTCCTTGATCCTGCGCTCGTACTTGCGAATGCCCTTCTGGGCCTCTGCCATCTTCTTCTGCTCTGCATCCACCTCTCCCTCCAGCTCCCGCACCTGCAGGAGGCACAGGCCAGCTCAGCACCTGGCTCCCAAGCACCAACACCAGCCCAGCTGAGGCCAAGCCACTTTCCCAGCTCAGAGAAGCCACAGCAGAGGCTAATACCATCCTGAGCTGGGCCCTGCTCCCCCAGAGGCACCACCTGGCCTCAGAGGGCTGGGGCAGAGTCTGGTGCGGCAGGGACTGGGGCAGCCCCAGGAGCCTGCTCCTGGAGGACACAGCCAGGGATCTGCCCCTGCTTTCTCACCCTGGCCTCCAGCTTCTGGATCTGCTTCTTGCCCCCCTTGAGAGCAATCTGCTCTGCCTCGTCCAGGCGCATCTGCAGGTCCTTGATGGTCTGCTCCATGTTCTTCTTCATGCGCTCCAGGTGTGCGCTGGTGTCCTGCTCCTTCTTCAGCTCCTCAGCCATCATGGCAGCCTGCGAGGCCAAGAGCAGGGGGACATCATCACAAGGCCAGGCCAGACCAGGGGCTCAGTGGAGAAGTCGTGAGACTCTCCCCAGCCACGCAGCACAGTTCCCACCACTCTCTTACATCCGTGATGGCCTTCTTTGCCTTCTCCTCAGCATTGCGACACTCCTGCACTGCATCCTCCACCTCGTTGCTCAGCTGGGAGATGTCTGCCTCCAGCTTCTTCTTTTGGTTGATGAGACCCGTGTTCTGCACACAGAGCACGTTCACTGTGACTGGGGCTGGCCATTCACCACTGCTACACAGACTCCTGACTCTCCCACCAGTGGAGACACGGGACTTGGCAGTGCCTCACCTGGGAATGGAGCAGGGTGACCCTCTCAGTGGTCTCCAGCAGCTCCTGCTCCGCCAGCTTCCTGCTCCTCTCCGACTGCTCCAGCGCTGCCCGCAGCTCCTCCACCTCTGCCAGCAGCAGGTTGTTGCGGCGCTCCAGGGCACCCGCCTGCTCCTTCAGGTCGTCGTTGTGGCGCTGGGTGTCATCCAGCTCGATCTGCAGGTCCTGTGGGGCAGCGTGGGGTCAGTGAGGACAGCACAGAGCCGAGCTGGCAGCAGGGACAGCACCGAGTCTGTCCCAACCTTGATCTGGGCCTGGAGCTGGCGGCCCAGCTTCTGGAACTCAGCAGCCTGGCGGTTGGCGTGGTTCAGCTGGATCTCCATCTCGTTCAGGTCCCCCTCCATCTTCTTCCTCAGCCGCACGGCCTCGTTCTTGGCCCGGGCCTCCGCGTCGAGCGAGGCCTGCATGGACTCCATGGCGCGCTGGTGGTTGCGCCTGCAGGAGAGGCCCCGCGTCAGCCACGGCCCCTGGGGACACCCAGCCTGGGGCAGCCCTGCCGGGGCCACAGTGCCAGCTCTGCCCCCGCAGTGACGTCCCAGCCTGTCCCCTCACCCCACACACCTCAGGTTCTCAAACTCCTCGTCCTTCTCTGCCAGCTTCCTGTCCATATCAGCCTTGATCTGGTTCAGCTCCAGCTGAATGCGCAGGGTCTTGCTCTCCTCGTGCTCCAGGGCTCCCTAGAGACAGCTCAGCCATGGGAAGGTGGTTCCTGGGAAGGGGGCTCTCCCCAGCCACCCACCCCAGCCTGGCCTTGTCCCCCCCAGCCCATTGCTATGGGGGCAGAGCAGGTGGAGCCACCCCAGTGCCTGCAGTGGTTGCAGGACCCCCATGAATGGGATTCCCAGGGGTCACAGCCCGGCTCAGGACTGTCATTGCCCAGCAGCATCCAGCCAGAGCTGCAGGGTGGGCCAGTGGCTCTTGGGGGCAGCAGGAACATATGGGAAACAAGGACTCACCTCAGCCTCCTCCAGAGCTGCCTGGATATCGCTCTTCTCATTCTCCAGCATTTTCTTCACCTTCTCCAGCTCATGGATGGTTTTGCCACCCAGACTGATCTGGTCAGTCAGATCAGAAATTTCCTCTGCCATGGACAGAAGGAATTTGGTCAGGAAGGAATTTGTGGGGCCAGCCCAGTGCAAGTGATGTCCCCGTCCCCCTGCCCAGGCTCAGCTGATGCCCCACAGCCCCTTGGAGAGCAGCCAAGGCTGTGCCTGGGGACATTTCTGCAGTCTGGGAGAGAGCATAGAAGAGGCATCAAGGACCTGTTTGGTCCAAGAGCAACACCCCCAAGGCAGTGCCACACAGCAATTCGTGTGCCATTTGGGCACAGGAGCCATTTGGGGACAGGAGCCAAGTGGCTCTGCCTGTCCTCCCAGAGTGTCCCCAGCATGAGGGCAAGACACGCACTGGCATCCCAGCAGGGCTGCTGCATCCCTCCAAGGGATGGGCTGAGCAGCAAGGTTCACTCCTGGCCAACACGGGACCCAATCCCACATGTCTGAGGACAGGGCAGGAGCACGAGTCTGGGCAGAGCCCAAGGGGAGCACTTGAGCCCAGTCCTACCCTGCAGGTTCTTGTTCTCCCTCTTGAGGGTCTCCAGGTTGTCCAGGGACTCCTCGTAGGCGTTCTTGAGCTTGAAGAGCTCCGTGCTCAGGCTGCGCGACTCCTTCTGCGACGCCTCCAGCTCCACCTGGGTCTCCTCGTACTTCTGCTTCCACTCGGCCAGGATCCTGTCGAAGTTGCGCTGTTTCTTGTCCAGGGCAGCGCAGGCCGAGTTGGCGCGTTCCAGGTCCACCGAGAGGTCCTCGATCTCCGTCTGCAACCGGTGCTTGGTCTTCTCCAGCGAGGCGCACTTGGCGTGGGCGGACTCCACGGCCTCCTCTGCCTCCTGCAGCCGGGTGGCCAACTTCTTCCTGCCGATGGCACGGGGGTGAGCGCTCGCTGCCCCAGCTCCATCCCGCCTCACAGCCTCAAATCCAGGCAGGAGCGTGCTGTGTCCCCCTGGGTCTGGGAGAGCCCCACTGTTGAACAGAAAGTTGCCACCCACAGGGAACTGACTCATGCCGTGGGACTTACTTGGCTTCCTCCAGCTCCTCAGTCCTCTGGATGGCATCAGTCTCGTACTTGGTTCTCCACTGGGCCACCTCGGCATTGGCTTTGGACAAGTTCCTCTGGAGCTCGCTCTTGGCCTCCACCTCCTCCTCGTACTGCTCCCGCAGCAGGTCACAGTCGTGCCGGGAGGCTTGCAGGGCATGGGCCAGGGCGTTCTTGCTCTGAGGAAGGGAGAGCAGCAGCTGACCCCAGCTCCAGGACACAGGCCGTGGCCAGGACTGGGAACAGCAGCAGGGAGCTTCTGTCCTTCCCAGGTGAAGAGCTGCCCTGTGTGCAGGGTACGGCCCACCTCCCCTGCCCGAGAGTCTGAGCCACTGCCACAGTGCCACCCAGAGACCAGCCATGTGGTGATCTGTTTACCCACCGCTTTTCTGATCCCGTATTTCATCCTTCCCCCCCCACCCCGCTTTCCCTTGCCCTAGCCCTGGCCACCCCCTCGGGTTCTCCCTATCGGTCCCTGCACCCCAACTCCTCCCAGGGACCGCCCCTGCAATCTGACAAAACCCCCCTGCGCCCGCACCATGAGCTCTCTCTGCCTCTGGGGGTCACCAGGACAAGATGAAACTATTAAAAGTCCTCTGAAACCCTCATGGGGAGACCCTTCTCGCCTCCTTCGCTGTCACTGTGTTGTAGAGCTGATGGCTGCTGGAGCAAAACCGCGGAGCCGTCCGAAAAGGACTACGGGAGGGCGAAAACAGTCACACTGCCCTAAGCAGCCCCACTGAGCTCTCAGGGAAAGCTGCAGCCAGCTAAACCAAACCTAGCACTACAACACAGCCATGCCCTGAAACCTCACCTTGGTCTCTTCCTCCAGCTGCCTCTTGAGTTCCTCAATGTTCTGTGTGAACGAGACCTTGCCACGGCTCAGCTGGTTGATGAAGGACTCCTTCTCCTCCAGCAGCCGACTAAGCTCCCCTGGGTTCAAACAGAGCCAAACCAGCTCCTTTGGGGCTGTAGGGCTGCAATCTGCACTAGCCCACACTCCCCCAGAGCCTGTGGCCTCCAGCTGTCCCAGCTGTATCCCCACCAGGGCAAGCTGGGCCATGGGCAACCAGTTAAAGGCAAAGGATGCCAGCAAGGAATCCCTCCTGAGGCACAACTAGCTTCTCCCTCCATGGGAGAAAGAGGACAGACTGCCTGGCTGAACCCCACTCCCCCAGCCAGACACCCCAGAGTCAGAGCATGCCCGAGGCAGCCGTGTGCCCCTGGCTCGTGCCCCACGCACCGTTCTCGGTCTGCAGCCGGCCCCGCTGGGCGTTCACGTCCGTCAGCTGTCGCTGCAGCTCGTCCACTTTGGCCTTGGCCTCGTTCAGCTGGTCCTCGTAGGTGCGGCACAGCTTCTCAGCATTGGCCTGCAGGCACCAACACAGCCCGGCTGAGCCAAGCTCTGGCCACAGAGCACCCTTCTCCCACCCTGGGACTCCCTGTCCCGCTCAGTGGATCCTACAGGCACACAAGGCAGAGAGCAGGAGCCTGCCAGAGCTCCCTGCTAAGCTAACAGGGGCTCTCTGCAGTCCGACTCCCAGGAAATGTCTTCCCAGAGCCTCCAAACTTGACTAGGACAAGTAAAGCATCCTGTAGTGACATAGGGACAAGCTGTGGGTCAAACAGGGACTTGGCCATGGCAAAGAGCTATTTGAGACACCATCCCATGGACATGGCTGTGCTGGTGATGCTGCACCCAGTTCCACTGACATCCACAGGAGCAACAAAACAGCCCCGTGGAGAACCAGCACCCACCTTGTTCTTGGTGATGTACTCGACGTTGGACGACAGGTCATCAATCTCCATCTTCATCTCGCTCTTCTCCTTCTCCAGCTTCTGCTTGACGCGCTGCAGGCTGTCGATCTGCTCGCCCAGCTCGGCCACGCTGTCCGCGTGCTTCTTGCGCAGGGCAGCCGCCAGCGCCTCGTGATGCAGCGTGGCCTCCTCCAGGTCTCGCCGCAGCTTCAGGAATTCCGCCTCCCGCTTCTTGTTCAGCTCCAGCTGCATGGCCGTGGTGCCGCCGGCCTCCTCCAGCCGCTCGCTCAGCTCCTCCAGCTCCCGCGACACCTCCGCCCGCTGCTTCTCCACCTTGGCCCTGGCGGCTCGCTCGGCCTCCAGCTCCTCCTCCAGCTCCTCAACGCGTGCCTGGACACACAGAAAAGGGCAGATGCTCCAAACTCTGGGTGAAGCTCCAGCATCTCTGCTCTCTGCAGGCAGAGCAGTGTCTCTGCTGATGATGGGAAGCAAGAAGCCACCAGTCTCGGGCTGTTTCGGGGGGCAGGTGCTCCTTGGTAGCATGTTTGGAGCTCCTGGTCTTCTCTATCCCTGCCATGATCCAGCTGGCATGAGCTACTTTTCATGGGATCTTCCATGATTGTGGGGATCTGTCTCTGATAGGAAGAAGCCCAGTGTCCTAGATTTGGGTTTTCAGAGTTTGGGCACTGGATTAAAGTTTTTATTTTGGACAGAGAACTACGTCCTGGAAGCTGTTCCTCAGGCTGGTGATAGTGTTCACCTCAATACCTCATTCTTTCTTTTTCAACCCACCATGTTTTGGCAGAGGGCTTGGCTCCTGCCAGCCATGCCAGCTTTTTCCAAGGAGATGCCCTTGTGCTCAGAGAGGGACTGGCCCATGCAGATTCCCCAGCACATCTATTGGAAATTTCAGGCTCCCAGGCTGTAAGAACAGTTCTTCCCACCATACCTGGACCTCCTTGATCTTCTTCTGCAGCTGGGCCTCCATCACTTGCCCATCTTCAATCCTTGAGTTCAGCTGACTTATCTCAAACTCTTTCCTGTACAGACAGAAGGCAGAGCCTCTGGTCAGACAAACACTGTTCTGACAGCTCCTTCTGGCTCCTGAATTTCCCTGCACTGTTACACCCAGGCCAGAGGACAATCAAGCCCACACAGGAAAGGACTGCAGGGTAAGAAGACTCTCATGGAAAGCTCACAGGGAGGGCTGGAGCAGCCAAATAGGCAGATAACTGGCTCTGAGGGTTTCCCTCTGAGCTCCCAAGGTGTTCTCCAGCTCCCCAATGAGAATGAGACATGACTGAAGTCTGTACTTGCAGCTGAGGCCCCAGCAGTGTTGGATCCTGCCAGGCAAGCCCCTCCTCTCCAACCCCATGCCCAAAGGAAGATCCATCGTGCCCTGGTCTGTGAGTCTGTCACAAGCTCCTCAGCCTCTCTGCAAAGTGCCCAGGAAAACCCAGCCCTCATCGTGCCTGGACTGGTCACACAGCAGTGCCCAGAGCCACAGCCCAGAGCCCCTGCAGAGGCCACACATCCACTAAATTTAGAGGAGCAGAGCAAGCCCAGAGCCCAGGCAGGTGTCACGCACTCACTTCTTGAGCTTCTCCTCCAGCTGCTGTTTGTCATTCTCCAGATCCATTACAGACTCTTGTGACAGCTTCAGGTCTCCTTCAAGCTTCCTTTTTGCTCTCTCCAGGTCCATGCGGATCTTCTTTTCTTGTTCAAGAGAGCTTTCCAGCTGCAGAATGAAGGGAGGTGGGGTAGGGAGGGAAAGGACCCTCTGCAGCCCCACCCTTACCCATGTCCACTACCCATGTGGGAACTTCACCCAGCCCTGGGAGCCAGAGGTGTTTCCCAGCCGGTCTCCAGTCCCATTCCCTCAGCCCAGGACTGCTCTCCAGGAGGGGCTCTAGACCACCTCTTGTTTCAGGGGTAGTTTGTCAGTGGGATTATGCATCAACTGGCCATGTTAAACAGGGATCTGGTAACAATCCCACACTCCAGATCCCACTCAGGGACAGCCTTTGGGCTCCCCTGGAGATACGACTCAAACCTCTCTTGCTTTATTCTCACTGGCCCGTGACTCACATCATCCACTTGCTGCTCCAGTTTGACCTTGGCTTTGGTCAGTGTGTTGACCTTGTCTTCCTCAGCCTGCAGGTCATCCAGGGCTTGCTGATGGGCCTCTTGCAGGGCTTTCTTCTCCTTCGTCAGCTTGGCAATGATCTCATCCAGAGCAGCCATCTCCTCAATCAGGTTTTTAACCTGGATCAGCGAGGACAAACATAGAGAGAATCTTCTCAGAGGGAGGAGGTGCAAAGCTACTCCAGCAGTCTGATCCTTGCAAGGCTGGAGTCCATCCATGGGCAGCAGCAGCTCAGCACCCCACCGGCAGCCAGCCCCTCTCCCCTTGGCCAGGCTGGTCCCACCAGGGGTTTTCCATGCTCCAAATCACTTGCCACAGCACAGAACCATTTGCCCATACCCCTCTGGGCAATGAGGCAGGACATGGAAGGTTCTGCCCTCTCTCACTCCCCTCTTCCCTCTGCCCTGCCCCAGCACCCCCACACCAGCAGCCTTATCCCAGATGTTTCTCTGGTGTCCCCACAAGCACTGAGGCCCCAGGGCAGTGAGGCTGGGTGCTGCAGGGAGGTCGGTTACCTTGTTCTCCGTGGCGTGTTTCTCCTTCTCCACCTTGGCCAGCGTGATCTCCAGGTCATCGATGTCCTTCTTCAGCTCTGCACACTCATCCTCCAGCTTGCGTTTCTTGGCAGTGAGCTCCGAGTTCATCTCCTCCTCATCCTCCACACGCTCCATCAGCTCCTTCACCTTGGCCTCCAGCTGGATCTTGGACTTGATGAGCAGGTCACAGCGTTCTTCTGCATCTGCCAGGTTGTCTTGCTCCTGGGAGAGGCACAGGAGAGCCAGGGCTCACCCTCTGCCCCCAGACTCTGCTCACAGCCCTGGTCTTCTCCTTGTGGAAGGGACAGAGCAAACCCAAGGTGCTCAGATGTACAAAAACTACAGCTCCAGTCACTGCCCGTAATCAAGGTGTGCAGGACAACCACTCACACCAACCAGGGCCAAAGAGCAACTCCATCTTTCCAGAGGAAGGACACGCTGGCACAAAAAACCGCACAAAATTTGGCAAGCAAACATTGCCATTCCCTCCCACCCCGTTGTGAGGAGAACACCCTTCCCAGAGCCAGGGGCTCACAAATCCCTGTGACAGCCCCAGGATGTGATGGTACCTCAGCTCTGCACAGCCTTAGGTTGTGTTTCAGACTGACTGTGGCAATGAGGGAGCCTCAGAACTGCAAGAGGCTGAAGGAGGGCTCCAGGACATTCTGCTCCTTCTTCGACCCATGGGCCCTGCACTGTTTTTACACTTCCAGAGAGAGGGTGAAGCACTTACTGCCTGCAGCTGGAGAGCCAGGTCATTCTTCTCCTGGATCATGGAGACCTGCTTCTCTTCCAGCTCCTTCCTCTTTGCCTCAGACTTCTCCAGAGCCTCCTTCAGCTTCTGGAATTCCTCCTTCAGGTTGGACATTTCCTTCTCAGTCTGAGCAGACTTGAGTAAAGGCTTGATCTTGAAGAACAGCTTCATCCAGGACCAGTTCTTGACAGCATTGAAGGCCCGGATGTTCCACTGGATGGTGTAGAGGGCTTCCCTGGGGGAATACAAGCACAGCATCACCAAGGGTGTACATTCCCCATGTCCCATCTTGGCTTCTGCAGGCCTGGACACGGCTCCATTCTCCACCAGCCAGACAAATGGCACAATGGTGAATGAGTGGCACATTGTCTGCACACTGTACTGGCCCTGCTGGGATTGGTGGGGTGGCCTGGATTTCAGCCCTCCTCACTCTGCCTCCCTCTGAATCTTCCAGAGGAAACCAGAGGCTCCCCACACCTAGATCCTCCCTACCAGGGCCATGCTAGATCTCTTCCAGGTCTGCCTCCATCCCTCAGGACCAACCCCTGCCAGACACAGGCAAGTCCCACAGGTCAAACCCACTGACATGTGCACAAGAGACAAGGAGACACAAAGTTCTGCCTTTTGCCCCCACAACTCTACCTCCTGCTGATGATCTTCTGGTACTCCAAACGCATGAGGTACCCACGGATCCTGGCCTGGAGCATTGTCAGGACCTTGGCCAGACGCTCATCTCGCATCTCCTCCAGCAAGCCCAGCAAACCAGCCTTGAAAAACACCTGCGGGCAAGAGAGTAGAGTCAACAGCAGAAGAACAGAGGGCTCAGGGGTAATACAGCCTGCCAGGGAGAGCTGGAGGTGCACCCACACACGGCACAGGCATCTGGCACCAGATCTCCTGCCCTGAGCACATCGTGCTGCCTGGCAGGGACAAGCTGCTGTGGTGGGTGGGACAAGGTCAGGCAGCAGTGACCTGCTCAGAGCTGTTCTTTCTCTTCCCAGCTTGAGTTCCTTCAAGGGCCACACACACCCTGCAGAGTGCAGGGCTACAGCAGGGCTGTGGCCAGGCAGACACAGGCATGGAGAGCAACAGGAGGGACAATTCATCCCTCCCAAGGGCCAGCTGCCCGCTCTAACCTTGGTGTGACCAAACTTGTACTGTGCATGGTCCAGGTCCAGGGAGCTCAGCAGCTTCTCTGTGGCCTTCCTGCTGTCCACAAACTTGTCTTCTGGAATGGCTGCTGGATTGAGGATACGGTAGCTGTGGGGAAAAAGCAGAGGGAGACCATGCAGGAGGATTGCAGCACCACCATCATCCCAGAACCCCAGTCATGCCAGTTCCCACTGGAGCCATGTGGCTGCACCACAGGCTGAAGCTGTGTGTGAACCAGTTGCTCCAGAGCACAGGATTGCAGGCACCAAGGAACCCTGCCAGAATTTAGTCCCTGAACATCAGGGGGGCTGTGCAAGGAGGCCACTGGCCTCACTAGACCTGGGCTAAACAGCATGGGTGGGACCAGCTGGAGAACCCCAAGGATCCATCCCAAGGGCAGAGAGAAATCTGAGCCCGGATCTGAGGGCTTGAGCCTTGCCACCATCCCCCTGCACCAGCCCTGCATTCAGCACCTCAAACGTGAAGATCTCATCCCAAACTCTCCATGGCTGGCACCCCAGAGCCAGCAGCAAAGCTATCCCAAACTGGACAGGCACTTGGGGGTATGTGGGGGAACAAGCTGGAGCCAGGACAAGCCTGTCTGCCCTCAAAACATGTGTGGGTTGCTGAAAAGGAAAAAGGAGGCGTTACCGCTGCTTGAAGTCTGCGTAGAGGATCCTGTTGGGGAATCCCTTGCGGCAGATGCGGATCCCTTCCAGGACACCGTTACAGCGCAGCTGGTGCAGCACCAGGAAGGAATCCATGGCTCCTGTGGGGGAGGACAGACATGGAGCTGATGCTCAGCCCATCAAGGCAGAGGAAATGGAGCTGTAGCCTGGGCCTGAACCCTGGGAACATCCCGTGGTTTGAACACAGGTGTCAGCCTGTCCTGCAGGTCTGTGCTGAGCACCAGTGCTGCAGCCTGGGCCTTGGATGGTGGAACTCAGCCTGAAAGACTCATCCACGGCTGCTGTTATACAAGTGCCAAGTGCACAGCCAAAATGGGAGCGTGGCAAAGCTCATTATCCCCAGTAGAGATTGGCCTGGCTTGCAGGAGTTTCAACACTGAGATGGGGTCAGGGCTCGGTGGCAGCATGAAGAGGGTTGGGGAGAGGGTGGGTGCAAGAATGCCTGCCAGCTCCCATATGTGGCTGTCCCCAGGGGCACTGCCAGGCTGCTGCCTCAGCTCTCCCATACCTGGGGTCTTTGTCTCGTTGGGGATGATGCAGCGGACGAAGTGGGGCTGGGTGGAGCGCAGGTTGGTCATCAGCTTGTTGAGGTTCTCCTGCAGGGCAGACACAGAGGGTGAGGGGCTGAGAGGACAGCTCTGCTTCCCTACAACACTTCTCTTTCTCTCCAGCCCCTTCCCCCCACAGGCAGGGAGGGAGCAGACCCTGAGAGCCCCTTATGGCATGAGAAAGGGGAAATTTCCTCTTGCTGTCCTGCCAGTGGACATCTCCAGCCCCAGGGCAGGATCAGTGCCAGGGTGGGAGCCATGGCAGAGGGCACGGGGCTGGCAGACAGGCCAAATGGCACCGGCAGGTTTTGCTGTGCCAGAGGGGTTTGCTGTGCCTGATGCTTCCCAAGTACTTGTAGGGAAAGTTTTGCTGCAGAGGAGAGCCAGGGACACAGGACTGAGCATATTCCTGGTACAGAGCTCTGTGCTCAGCGCCCTGCAATTCCAGTGCTGGTGTCCACACTGCCTGCAGGCAGAGGATGCTAGGACATGCAGGATTTCCCTGCACCTCCACAGCGCTTCACCCCCTTTGGCCGTGCCAGAGGGCCCTGCTGATCCAGACTGCACCTCCTTGTCTCTCCAAGGCTCAGCCCTGCCTTTGCTTGTGGGAAAGGCATCTGCATCCTTGATCTTTCCAGCTCCCTTTCCCTGCTTTTACAGGCTCAGCCTATCCAGGACCAGTTCAGGGAAGGGAACACCTTCCCACAGCTCCACATCACCATGGGGCAACTCCTCACTGCAGGCACCTTTCCCCAAGGCCTGAGACTTGTCCAGAAGGAGGAAAGTCACACTTCTCCCTGAGCAGGAGCTCTGCCACAGAGCTGCCCTCTTCAAGCACCCCGGCACAGAATCACAGAATGTTCTGAGTTGGAAGGGATCCACAAGGATCATCCAGGTCCAGCTCCTGGCCCTGCACAGACACCCCAACAGTGCCTGGGAGCATTGTCCAAACACTCCCGGAGCTCTGGCAGCCTCAGGGCCGTGTCCACTGCCCTGTCACCAAGAGGCTGTGATGGCAGGACACATCCCTCTGTGCTGCTTTCCAGTTGGTTGAGCTCTGGGTTGGACAAGTAACTCCTGTGCTGAGCATGGGATGGAGCTGTGTGACATCCTGAGCTGTAAAATGGGTCATGTCACCCCCCAGGACAGGGAGCTGCCTGCTCAGAGACCTGCAAGATCCTCCTCCATTTTCTTCTGCCCAAAGCTTGTCCTTCCCGCTGACAGGAATGAGGAGAGAAGTAGCACAGACTTAAAGTGATGTTCATGTAATTAATTATCTAAACATCACTACAAGTCTTAACTGCCGCTCTCTCAAAGGCGGAGGAGCTGCTGCAAGCGTCACGTGGGCAGGAGCAGCACGAGCCCAGCTCCAAGGGACCCTGGAGCCTCATGTCCTGCCCTAGGAGCATGGGGACAGGGGTGGACTCTGCCAGGCACAGGCCCCTTGCCCAGGAATGAGAGGGAGCTGGGGGCTTTGGCTTAGTGGTGGTCCTTCAGGAGCTCTGGTGCTCCTTCAGGAGCTCTGCTGGTCCCTCAGGCCCCAGGAGGTACAAGAAGCCAAGAAGCTTGGCAGGGAAGTGGGACTGCCAGTGGGACTCTCAGAGCGTGTTTCCCTCATAGCCCTGCATGAGGGGCTGGCTCTTACCTTGTGCAGCTGTGACACTGTTTGGAAAGAAGCTGCCTTTTTACGTTTCTCCTTGGTCCCTGGCTTGTGAGGTTCCTCTGTGGGGTTGAAATATCGATTATTTACATCAGCAAAACATCTGCCTGGCTTGAGGGACTCAGAGGCACCCCCAAACACCTCTAAAATTCTCACAGCCCTTGCTGTTTCTAAAGCATAGGTGGTTGTGCCCTGCTGCAGAACAAAGGCACTGACCACCAAAAACACCTCCCACAGTACCCAGCTCTGGGTGTTGCTTCTCAGCTCCTGGTAGCAAGACACCCCTTCACCCACAAAGTCACAGGGCCACCACAACAGCCCTACAAGCCCTCAGACCAGCACCCACCTACTCAGGCCAGGCAGGATTTTAGGGATCAATGTGGATTTTCCCTTTGCCTGGGCTGCCAGGGACAGGGATGCTGCACCAACAGCTGGGCATGGAGGAGAGGAGGGGAGAGACTGAGGCTAAAAACGGGGTGAGGGTGTTCCTCACCTGAAGCAGAGCCCACATAGTTCTCATACAGAGAGGCCAGGAGCTTGTTCTGGGATTTCTGGAAGACGGACACCACTGTCTCGTTCAGGGGGTCCTTGTTCTTGTCCAGCCACCCCACGATGTTGTACGGCACCTGTCCCCAGAGAGGAAAGGTCAGGACAGCCCTGTCCCCGCCAGGGGAAGGTGTGGATGCTGGGAAGAGCTGCCAGGGACGTACCACACCAGCGTAGTGCACCACCTCAAAGTGGGCCTCGTATTTCCGCTTCTTATCCGGCCGTGGCTTCTGGAAGTTGGGCGACTTCCCGATGTGGTTGTCGTAGAGCTTGGACTTGAAGGTCATGTCAGAGGCTTTGGGGAACATGCACTCCTCTTCCAGGATGGACAGGATTCCCAGGGGCTGCAGGGAGAGGGGGGGGATAAAGAGGGCTGTGCTCAGCATTGCCACGTCCCATCCCAAAACGGGATTCTCTGTGCCAATGAGCACAGGCTTGACCTGGGAGATCCCATCCTAATCCAGGTGCAAGACATTGGCCATAGGGCCAAGCTGTCACTGGCATATTCCAGGCTGTATCTGACCTCCCAGGCCCATGTGGGACTGGCCAGCCCTGCAAGCCATGGGAGCTAGGAGCCTGCCCTGGTCCAACAGATTGTTGAGAAGGAGGGATCCTCTCCAGGATTGCTCCATTTCAAAAAAAAAGACAGTTTCCTTCATGCAATGGTGGAAATATTTTCAAGTAAGAGGCACTGAGGGGCAAGTGGGTAGGAGAAAAGGGGAAGAGATGATTGCTCTCTGGAGGAAAAGGCTGCACCAGGTTTTGTGGCTCACCAGTGGGTAGGAACAGAATTTCCATGTTTTCATAAAGTCAAAATTTGTGTCAAAAAGGTCTCAGTGGGCTGGAAGCTCTGAACTGTAAGTGTGGGGAAAATAAAGCTGGGCACTTGCCACTGACTGGGGAGGGAATCATTTAATTTTGGTAGCAGAGCACCTCTCACTGCTGCAGCCTCTGCAAACAAACCATCCCCCAGCAGTACCAGCCCTGGGCCCTGCCTCACACTTTACCTTCTCAATCAGGTCGATGCAGGCCTGCAGGTCCAGGCCAAAGTCAATGAAGACCCATTCGATGCCTTCCTTCTTGTACTCCTCCTGCTCCAGGACAAACATGTGGTGGTTGAAGAACTGTTGCAGTTTCTCATTGGTGAAGTTGATGCACAGCTGCTCGAAGCTGTTGAACTGCAAGAACAAAGCAGACCTGGGTCAGAAGGAGGAGCTCCAGAAGTGAAGGGATTCACTCCTGTGCTTTGTCTGGGTGTGAGGGGTGATCCCTGCCATGCTCAGCTGTGTTGCTACCAGAGCAGGTAGCCAGCACTCACTGGAGAGGTGCCCACAGCAGTGTTAAATCATTCCCTGAGAGCTGCCCATTTGCTCCAGAAACATCAGACAAGAGCTTGTTTCCTCATCAAGGCCAGCAGTTTCTTAGAGGAGACAGAGCTCCCAAACACCAGGGGACTGAGTTGTCCCTACAACACTCCCCTGAACCCACTGCAGGGGCCTGCAGAACTCACCTCAAAGATCTCGAAGCCTGCAATGTCCAGTACCCCGATAAAGAACTGCCTGGCCAGCTTGGTGTCCAGGGTCTTGTTGATGCGGGTCACCAACCACTTGAACATGCGATCGTAGGTGGCTTTAGCCAGGGCCCCCACAGCGTAGACCACCTGCCAAGGCAAACCCCAGGGCACACAGTGAGCTTCTCCTGGCTCCTGCAGGAGCCAGAGGCTGAGAGAGAGCTCCTCCTGGCACACAGACTGATCCAAGAAGTTCATGGTTACAGTACAAGCTCCAAAATTAGTTTTACATTCCTCACAAGTGTGTTCCTGCCTACCTAGCCTATCTTGCCTCCAAGGTCTTAGGACATAAATTCAGTTTAAAGGGGTATTTTCAGAAGCCTTGTGCCTGGCAGGAGCCTACAGCCCACTTTGGATAAGACAGCAGCTCCTGAGGTCCTCTTGAACTGTACTTGAGGGCTGGCTTGCACGACCCAGGCCAGGTCTGGGTTCCTAACTGGGGTGTGGCTGGAATCTGACAGGATACATTTTTGGCGCATTTGAGTCTCCCAGTTCAGATGAGTGTTCAGATGAGTTTTTTACTTTTCAGGGCTGAACTCTTTGCAGGAGTGTGACTGTCTCTGAAGCAGATCCATAGAGCCTGGAGCTCCTCTGGCTGGGATCCAGCCCACATTTCAAAGGCACTGCACTGAATCTCCAGCCTTGGTTAATGTGCAAAGCTATCAGCCAGCTCTGCTACCCACTTTCCCTGCTGCTGAAAGCCAAGAACTGCAGATACACCTTCTCCTGCTCCTCTGGAGTCTCTTCCTCCACCCAAGAGAGTGAACTGAGGCACCAGTGGTGCTGTGCAGAGCACAGTGGGCGGTGGGCCTGAGCACCCCCGAGCAGGGGACGCGTGTCCTGTTGTCCTGTCACACTCACCTGCTCCACGTTCTGACCTTTGGTCACGTACTCGTTGCCCACTTTGACACGAGGATGGAGCAGCCCCTTGATGAGGTCAGCTGAGCTGATCCCCATGAGATAGGCAGCTTTGTCAGCACCTGGAAAGCAGCACAAAGGAATGAGGAGCACAAAGGCAGGAGGGAGGTCTGGGAAGGGAAAAAGGAACCAAAATAAAAAGTGACCAGCTCTTATGATGATCAGTGCTAACCACACTGGTTTTTCCACCTGCTCCAGTCTCCTCCAGTGTCTAGTGTGATTTTCCATCTTTGATAGTCTATGATGCTTTAAAGTCTGAAGCTCCTGCCTGAGAAGTTACTGCTTGGATACCTGCTGCGCCTTATCAAGTGCTTATCAGGTTTTAGTCTTCTTGGTCTGGGAATCTTGATGCATTTTCCAGTGGAAGTTTGAATTTCCATGCAGCGAATTTGAAGTGACCAGAAGAGAGGTGATTGTCTTTCATAAACTCTTAATAGCAGACTGTAGCTAGAAAAACACCTCTGTAGGGAAATCACTGCCAGATCAAAACCTTCATTAACTGCCAGGTAGCAGCTAATGCCTGTGCTGCCATTCCTGAGGCAAAGAGAACTTTTCTTTCATGAATGTTAACATGACACAGACTGATCCAGGTAGTCATTTCTGCTGGATCCCTGCTCAAGCCTTCCAAGTAAGGGCTAGAGCTCCCCTCTCTCACCCTTGCACATGCTGGAAAGTCACCCTGTCCCTTCAGGTTTGCTCTGCAGCCTGACTGATCTTAGATCTGTGCTTTTCATTGGATTTTCCTGAGCAACAAACCTAGAAAAGTAGTGACTGTGTCCTACTCTAGCTGCTCTTCAGGAGGCTGTGAGCTGAGCAGGTCGTGCTCATGGCCTGGCTCACCCTCTGTGGATGCCCTGCCTGGAATGGTGTCCAGTGAAGTGCAGGAGATGAGGAGCAGGAGGAGACTGCACAAGATGAAGCCCAGCCAGGGTTTGACACCCTGTGATGCTGCCAAGATAAGTCTGATGCAGACGAGCCCATCTTGCAGAGAGACTGTCCTAAATATTCCTGCCCAAGGACAAGCCCTTTGTGCACCCCCAGCAGGGCCTAAGACCGTGTGGGTGTTTGGGATCAGGGTCACTGACCTCCACAGGCCAGGCATGGGGAGCTACCCCAGCTTGGCCTTGCAGGAACGTGGGCACCCAGCCAGGCTGGGCAGGTCCGGAGCACAGAGCCCAACTCACTTTCAGTGCCATCAGCCTCTGCCTGCTCCTCCCGCTGCTTTTGCTTGAACTTCATGTTCCCAAAGTGCATGATGGCCCCCACTATTTTATAGCAGCCATATTTCTCGTCATTGCTGAAGCCCAGGATGTCCATGGCGTGCTGAGGAGACACAAAGCAGTAGAGATAGAACAAATTCACCACACTGAGGTGAGGGCTGGTTCCTTCTCCCACCATCTCCTAAGGTGCTCTCCCTGGCCTGGGGCTGGGCAGGGTGCTCTGTCTGGTGGGCACCTAACCAAGGAAACCTGTCTGTGGGGTTTGAATGTGGCTCCAGCTCCCACAAGACCTATTTGAAAGCAAAAGGAATAGCCTAGCATGCACAAGCAGGAGGTTTCCCAAGCTGAGGGCTCAGGAGGAGACCTGACCAATCTCTACAGCTCCCTGACAGGAGGGTACAGCCACGTGGGGTCAGGCTCTGCTCCCAGGGAACAGGGACAGGATGGGAGGAAACAACCTCAAGCTGTGCCAGGGGAGGCTCAGGTTGGACATCAGGAAGGATTTCTTCCCAGAAAGGGTGGTCAGGCATTGGAAGAGGCTGCCCAGGGAGGTCTGGAGTCCCCATCCCTGGAGGTGTCCAAGGAAGGACTGGAGTGGCACTCAGTGCTCTGGGTGGGGACACAGTGGGGATCGGGCACAGGTTGGGCTTGGTGATCTTAGGGGTCTTTTCCAGATTTAATGACTCTGTGATCTTCTTTCTCATGGGCACTGTGGGAAGTGCTCACGTGCCACAGGCCCTTCCTGATGCAGGGAATTACCCTCCCTTCCCTGCCTGGATGAGGCTGTTGGTGGAGACCAGAGTCACTCTGCCCCTTCTTGTAGGCTCACTACAACCACCAACAAACCAGAGGGAATTCCCAGCTGATTTAAAGAGGGACACACCAAAAGCCAGGACACATCCCCAGAGCTGCCCAGAAGGAGGCTGTGCACGTACATCCGTGGCCATGAGCTCCTCGCCATCATCCAGGTTGTCCACTGTTGTCACCCCCTGGGAGCAGAAGTGGTAGTCGTAGGGGTTGAGGGACAGCAGCAGCATATCTGTTGGGGGGTGACATGCAGAGGGTTAGGCCAGCCTGGCAGGGACATCCCTGCACACAGATGGCAGCAGGAAGGCTTCCCCAGCCTCAACTAGAGGGCACCAGCTGGGGGAGGAATGGCCTCTTCCAGCACAGGCAGGTCCCACATGGGTCCACCTCTTCTGTGCTTGCCTCCTGCTTGCTATCTTGGGAAATGGCCTGGCTGCAGACTGATTTAGAAGTGGCCACCATGCCCTTGTGACTCCAGATAAGATTACTGCTCTCTCAGACCTGCCTAATAAGGTGCTGTTCAGCACCAAGCTCAGGAGTCCACAGCCAAGAGCTGACCACCCCAGGGGGCTGTGCCAACCATCCTTCTGCGTGGGGAAAGGCTTCCTGAGTGTGATGTGGCACCGGGAGGCTGCTCAGAGCACAGAGCTGCCCCAGCACAAACTCGAATCAGGTGGGGGGGCTGTCCTGGGGATCTACTCCAAGGCCCTGAGAGAGCTGTGCAGCTGTTCCCAAGCTCACCTGAAACACGTCATCTCACTAGGGAGGCTGAACGAGTTTGGAGGAGGCTGCAAAACACTTCCCTCTATCCCAAAATGAGTGAATCTCCAGCCTGCACACACTGAGGTCAGTGCTGTACCCACCACCCCATGAGGACTGTGCAAGGCAGCTTTGCAAAGCACACTCCCACCTTGCAAAAAGACCCTGAGTGACCTCTGCTCCTACACAGTGCCAGAAAGGGCTTTAGTCTGACTTCTCAGCCTGTGAGGATAACGGAGGCTGGGCTAGATGGCCTCTTGAAATCCCTTCCAGCCTAAATTATGCCCCAATCCTATGATCCTGTGCAGCTAGCAAAGCATTCAAGGGCAGAACCTGCATGGTGAGCTGGCTTTGCTCATTCCTGTGGATGCCAAAGCTGACAGCAGAGCTCTCTGGGGTTGTTCTCAGGCCATCCTGCTCTAAGGGCTGTCTGCATCTTTGGCTGCCTTACCTTGCAGCTCTGGTTTCTTCCCAGAGAGGATTTGGTAGTAGATGTGGTAGCTTCGTTCTTTGGGTTGCTGGAAAATCACTCTGGATTTTTCCAGAAGATCTAGAATGAAATAGGGCAGAGGGGGTCAGAGGAGGGCTTGTTCCTTCCCAGAGCTGAGCCCAAATAGTGGGATGAATTCCCTCCCCAGTGCAGCTACTCACAGATGTCAATGTCTGCAGAGGCCAGTTTCCCTGAGGGACCAAAGTGGATCCGGATGAACTTGCCCTGAAAACACACACGGGAGGTAAGTGTGGGCTTGGCTACATAGGTACAATTCTGAACAGGCCCTAGAAACTGAATTAATTTCCTGCTTCTTGCGCTTCTGCTGATGCCAGGCAAGTTACTGGGCTCTGTAAAGGGGTGAAGTTCTCTGGTTTGTAACCTGCAGAAGCTCAAACAGCATTGCCCAGGGGTTTAAATACCAGGCAGGCAGAAATTTCACTGACAGCAGATAAATGCCTGTCCTCAGGCCTATTCTTACCACGAAGCACTTCTGCAGGGCGCTGTGACACTGAGCCTGCCCACAGCCCCTGCTCTGTGCTGGGCTCAGGGTCTCCCCTAGCAGTGCCTCCCTCCCCTCCAAGGCACAGGAGCCCTGCAGCCACAGCAGAGCCAGGCTGGGCTTAGCAAAAACAATGCTGCATCTTGGAAGGGACACACTCATCTGTTCCAGAGCACTCTGGGCTGTGCTCACTGTCCCTCTCAGCTCGGGTCCTGCCAGGGATGTCTCTCCAGCCACAGGCTGTGACACCAGGGCCATTCGTGCTGGCCACCATTTACTGCACTGATGTAAGTAGAAAAAACTTGGCCCTGGCAGTGCATTCCCACTAGGAAGCAGATCCCTGCTACATGCCCGTGGCTCACACTGCACGAACCCACAGTGCCACTCGCCGTGCCTCCAGCCCACACAAACACCCACAGCTCCCCGTCCTGCTGAGGCACTCACAAAACGCGAGGAGTTGTCGTTTCTTATGGTTTTGGCATTGCCAAAAGCTTCCATGGCTGGGTTAGCCTCGATGATTTGATCCTCGAGGGTGCCCTGGAAAACAAAACCAAAGGATGTGTGAGGTCCCACACAGCCAGAGGGGATCAGTCACCAAGAACTCGGGGCAGTGCCAGGGGCTCCTTGCTGCACTCCTTAGCTGTCCTTGAGGCACCTCCTGGCCTGCCCAGGCAATGCAGCTCAGTTCAGGGATCAGCAGAGCTGGGGTTTGCAGCAGTGCTCTCTGTGGGCTTCTCCTTGCCTAAACTGGTCCCTCTGGAGACCCAGGCTGCTGTCCCCTCTGCACACAGAAGTCCTTTCTTAGGAGCTACAATATGCAAACCAAGAGCAAGCTCATGTTGTCACCACAACAGTCTGAATCATTTCAGGCTCTCTGACATCAGGCATTTCCTCTTCCAGCAAACCAAATGTCTAGGACAGCTCACATCAACAGCATATTGTGAAACAAGAGGTCCCTACACCAACAACATGCATGGCAGGGTCCCAGTGTGATGGGAATACACCACAGGTCCCAGCTGGCATGATCTGCTGGGAATACTGGAGCTCTCCTGAGCAAGCCCTAAGATTAATCCTCTCCTAACCTTGTTTTTCCATGTGTTTCTCTGCTCAAAGATAAAGAGACAGCCTCTGTCTAATGCAGGTAAAGCAGGACAGGGATTTGAGGAGAGCAGCAAGAGACTGGTGCCAAACCAC
This sequence comes from Corvus kubaryi, assembly GCF_017639235.1. Lineage (NCBI taxonomy): Eukaryota > Metazoa > Chordata > Aves > Passeriformes > Corvidae > Corvus > Corvus kubaryi. The sequence goes on along the minus strand of NW_024580668.1, from coordinate 11,571,301 downwards.
ATGAAGGATGGTGGGGTTTGACATCAGCAATAGAGATTGGTGGCAAAGGCACCTGCAGGATTTTTCACGGGAGTTTTTGCCTGTGCTCTGACACATGACAATCCACAGGGCTTTCCTTAGGTGGGGAACACCAACTCTGGGCTCTGCCCACCCAGAGCCACCCTCTCTTTCCAATGCTGGAACCACAACTGCTCCCCAGCTCTGCAGCTCCAGGTGTGTGAAGGGCAAGAGAGACAGGGAGCAGCTGTGAATCACACAGTTACCAACACACTATCACCTGAGTATCCCTTGATCTCTTATCTTTAAACTCAGCCTGACCTAAAATTACCTGGCCTATGAGGTCCAGTGAGGGCAGCCCCAAGACCCACGGATTCAGCCCCTGAGCTGTGTCACTCTGAGTTTGTCCAGGTGGTCACTCATGTGATGATAAACATCCCCCAGCCAAGGGTGTGCACCAGCTAAAGGCTCAGAGAAATCAAGGGCCAAGGATGTGTTAGGAGCCCCAGGGGCTGAACCTTTGCTGGATTTCCTTGGAGCAAACACCTCAGAAATGTCCCCCAGACAAGGACATCAGCTGCCTGCAGTGGTGGCAGAGCCAGTCTGGGGCTTTGCAGAGGGTGGCAAGTCCAGGCACCAGCAGGGCACTGATCTGCAGCCAGAGCACAGAGCTGCCTGTGGCAAAAAGGGTCTTCTCCTGCCCCTCAGCACCACCACCCTCAGCTGGGCTTTGAGGCTGAGGAGGATCTTCAGAGAGTGGAGGCTTCACCTCACCTTTGGAGGAGCCCACACCACCCCCAGGCAAACACTGGATAGGAATGAATGTTTGAGGAGTAATTATCCCTTGACAGAGAAGTTGGAGTCAGAAAGGCAGAAAGACACCAAGAGATGAAACAGCAAAGCTTCCAACTATGGGAAGAGGGGAGATACAAAGCCAAGTGGAGAACTAAACACTGCCAAGGTGCTGCTCCCAGACCTAAGGTAGAAGCCCCACACATCACCCCGTCATAGATCTGTGGTGCAGCAGAACTCTGTCCTCAGCATTAGAGTCCACAACACTTACCCCAGTTTTAGTGGCAAGAGCTGCCTAGAGAAAGGAGAGAAAATTGTCTTTAGAAATCCAGAAAAGTCAGGCAAGAACCACAAGAAGCATGGTCAGAAAAGCAGGGCATGACCATTTAGTGCCAAAAAAAGTCCAAGAAAAAAAAAACCTGGGAGGATTAAACTTTATAGGAGAGGCCAAAAAGTTGTTAAATAGATTAGCTCAAAAAAATAAAGAAATGCATCAAAAAGCAAGAACAGTTAAATTCAAACTCAAAGAAGGGGAAAGAAAATAATGCTGAAGTGTTGCTTGTCAGATACCTAAAGCAGCCAGTTTGCTTCCACGAGGGGGAAGCAGGCTGGAGCCTCAAGGTATCCAGAAGAAATAAGCAATTGCAAGGGCAGCTCAAAAATAACCAGCACCAAAGAAAAGCAAGAATCAAAACAAGAGCAAGAAAAGCACAAGGTAGAAAAGGGTCAAAATTAACAAATGGAGGGGAAAAAAGGAGAAAATGCTGAAAAGCAAGGCTTAAAAGAGGCAAGGTGGGAAATGGAAGGTTTACTTCATCCCTTTAATGCTGCTTAAGAACATCACTGGGGTGTTGAAGGAGGAAGAGAAGAGAAGGAGAACAACTAAAGAACACCTCTTCCAGGCTGCACGGATTGAGCAGCCACATAAAAAAAGAAAATCCATTTCCCCTTGAGCAGAATAATTTCAAGCCTTGCTTGTTCAAAAGTCAGGGAAAAGCCAAGCCCTGGGCGGGTCAGACCAAAACTAGTTTCCAAACACAAAAAGTTGGGGAAGAAAAAGTAAGAAGAAGAAAGGGGAAGGAGGGGGAAAAAACTTTTAAACAAAGAAAGAAAGGAAGAAAACAACAAGAACTTGTTTCAAAAGAAGGTCTTACTACTTTCTTGCCCGGTGTGTCGCCCAAGGCTGCGACAATGGCAAAGTACTGAATGACCCGCTTGGTGTTTACAGTCTTACCAGCACCAGATTCTCCGCTTAGAGTAACAGAAATACACAGATCAAGGGCATGAGACAAAGAACAGGCACAACTCATCGCAGCCACCCTGAAGTCTCAGAGGGATGGAGAGGCTGGAGCTCTCAATCCCGCAGCCTGGCGGGCTACGTGCTTGTCTTTAGGGCTTGCCTTTGGAGCGACACCCAGCTCCAGGCTCCCCGTGTCCCTGCCGGCTGCCAGCCCGGGCTCTGCCCGGCTTCCGGAGGTGCCGCGGGGGCTCAGCTGCCCACTGCAGGCGTGGCACGAGGCGCCCACCGAGGCGGGCCAGCCCTGGCCGCGGGGCTGCAGCTGTCCGGGGTCAGCGGGGACCGGCCTCGCCCGCGGCCGCTCGGGCGCTTTCAGCACGCCCGGCTCTGCTGGGGCATCTCGGAGATGGCAGCGGCACCGCGCCGAGGTGGATCGTGCCCGCTGTGGGCTGCGGGGAGCTGGCGGGCCCCGCTGAGCTCATCCCTATAGTTAGTGAGCCGCTCTCCATTGTAATCCCAGATCACAAAGAGCCGGGGGCAGCGGGCAGCGGAGCCGCCACCGGACACGCGCCAAGCATCTCTCCGCAGCCCCTGCCTTTCCTAATTAGGCCATGGCCGAGGCTAAAAATGTCCGTGGCTCCTGGCAGCGGAGAAGGGTCCTTTAGAGTCCTTTATATAGCCCTTATCTATATGTCACTTGAAATCAACCTGGCCTCCACCCTCCCACGTCACCCTCCTCCCCCGCCGCCGCCCCTCCGGCCACCATCTCCCTCTGGCCTTGGCCTCCATCTCTGCTTTCCCCTCGCTCCCGGGAGGGTGCCGGTGCTCGGGGCGCCCCACGGCAGCTCCCGCAGCTGTCGGGGTGCGGGGGAGCCCGGCCCGCGCGGGCTTTGTCACCTGGCACGGTGGCGGCGGCAGCCTGGGCGGGAAGGGTGACAGCTGCCGGCATGGGGGGGGACGGGACACTGCCGGGGGGGCTCCTCTGGGCACAGGGTGCCCATCCAGGGAGCGCGGCACGGGGGTCTCGACTGCTCATAGCGGGGCTGGGCAGGGCGAGGGGATGGAGGGGCACTTACGTGATGAGCATGGACTGGTTTTCACGGTCTGGAAGAGAAGGAGCCGGCATTAGGGCAGCGCTGCCCACCCCACCCCTGTCCCAGGAGCCCGGACTCCTCCGTTTGGGGTCCCCCAGGGCAGGGCTTACTGCGCAGCATGTCGTTGTAGGCGTTGTCGGCGATGGAGTAGATGTGCGGCGGTGCCTCCGTGCGCCGCTTGCCCTTGTAGGCTGCCACCACGGGCGCCGTGTACACGGGCAGCCACTTGTAGGGGTTGATGGTGACACAGAAGAGCCCCGAGTAGGTCTGCGGGGGGAAAATGGGTGGATGAGGGAAGGGGGTGTCCCAATGGCCCCTCACCTCCCCAGCCCACGCGTGCCATGGGCTTACGTAGATCATCCAGTGGGAGTAGCGGCGCTTCAGGTTGTAGAGCACAGAGGCCTCGTTGAGGTGTGTCAGCATGGCCATGTCCTCAATCATATCGAACTTGGGGGGGTTCATGGGCTGCACCTCGTCCTCCTTCACCACCCGCGTCTGTCAGAGGAGGGGGGACACGTCAGAGGGACCCCAGTTCTCCTGACAGTCCCGTGCTGGGGACAACCTTGGCCCCAGTGCCTGCTGTCATCCTGACAGGGCTGCCCACCGCTTTGGGGTGACAGGCCCAGGACAGCCCCACCAGCACCCAGCCACAAAGCCCAGCTGGGACAAGCAAGCCCAGCTTGTTCCCTCCTCAGCGAGAGGGGCTGTGGCTGAGCCTGCCAGGGGAGGTCCAAGCTGGGCAACACCAGGTTGTTCCCCTGCAATGTGTTTGACACCTCCATCCTGTGCTCTTCTTCCCAGCCTAAAAGCCTGTGGCAGTGCAGCCTTTTGCTCCAAGAGATCCCTGGTTATTTGGGCAAACAGCTGAAGCCTGTACCCCATCACTTAAAACTGGATTTATTTAATCCCACGAGACCAAGCACGGGGAAACGATCACATTACGTATCTGGCCTGGATGGGAGAAGCTGGATTTAGCAAATGGTCTTGTTAATAAAGATTAAATGAAATCTTTCAGAGGTTTATCTTTTTTACAGGTGAAGTGCATGGTGTTAAAAGGCATCAGGTGTCAAAAGCAGGAGGGTACACAGGATAAGGGTGGGCTTTATGTCTCTTGAAACTTTCTGCTGGAAATGCTGATCCAGGGAAAGCTGATATAGTTTCTGATTTTGTAAATCCATGACAAATCATGAAAAAGACAGTTTCAAGAGGTAACAGCAAAAGAGGGTTTGGAAACTGTTCTCAGAATCTGAAGGTGTTCTAAATATCAAAATTAACTTTTAAAATTTATAACTCCTCTATGATAAATTTTACTTGCTTTCCAAAATTCAGACAAAAATATTTTCAAAGCCTTGACACTTTTCAAAGACAATTACATATCTTTTTTTTCACATTTGGCAGGCACGAACCCTTCTTAGTGCCATTCTGACTAGAGAAGAAATAGAAATAATGAAGTCTATCATCTACTGCCTGGCGAGGTCCTTGGTTTTTTTCCCCAGTTTCATACCAGTGTGAGTCTCTGCTCTGCAGTGGAGTTGCAGGGCCATGAGACTCTCATAGCCAAGAAAGGAATGTTAATTAAGATCATTTGCAGCTAATTGCACTGAATATTATCTTGACAAATACCAGCTGGTCCCTGCTTGCTTTGCCTCCCTCCCGCTGCCAGAAAGTTAGAGCCTCACCACCCAACACAGCCTGTCCTCCCAACTGCTCACCCCACTGCAAATCCGGGCTAAAACGAGCAGGAATTGGCCAATTGGCCCCTTACCTGTTGTTTCAGCCCTCGGGATGAGCCAGGCACTGGTTCAGCATCACAAAGGGCTGTTCTGGGGGGTGCTTCCCCATCCAGGAGCTGTGCTGGGCCAGCCCCACCGTGCCCTCAGTGTGTCCTGAAGGATACCCCGGCTGTGGCAGCAACCCCTCGATGGGAGATGCTGAACTGAGGCCACTCTTGGCAAGCAACTGGCCTACGTGTGCTGACACTGCTGTGTGTGTCCCCCCGGGGCACGACTGATCAGCGGGACAGGGCTATCAGCAAGAGCTCATGGCTTCAGACGTGATCTTGTCACACGTATCCCCCCTCTGCACACATTTGCTTTCCCTCAGAAAAGGAAAGGTATTTGCTTACTTCCTTATCTTTGGTTTCCACAGTGACTTTGCCACCAGAGCTTTCTTTTATTTCCACTTCAATATAGGCCTCTTTCTCGTCCGGGATCCAAGCTCGCTTCTTTCCTGTAGGAGAAATGGAAAGGAAAGGAAAGGAGACATAATACAGGTTGAAATGCAGGAGACCATTTGAAATTGTCAACTGAAAGCCACATAAATGCAGTTTGATAATGTGGAAGGACAGTGATTCCTTCCTACGTTCTTAGTCATAGGAGCTGGGATTTCTTTGCCCTTGTCGTGTTTGGCAGCTGTTTACTCTGCTGGAGTCAACTTCTAGCCTGACAGGATTCTGCTGCTTCATGTGTGCCTGCACTCAGACCGTCATGAGAAAAGGACAGCGTGAGGAAGCAAAATTCTCCTTGATTGCCCAACTGAGAGGAGCAACTTGGGCCCTGGAGCCTGAGCATAGGAAGCCGTGGAAAAATGGGGTGGCTGGGACAGGGAGGACACCTCTGAAATGAAACAAAGCTGCAGAAGGCTTTGACACCAGACCCTCAGCCCATCTCCCTCAGCCCCCTGCCCCTCAGGGTCGGGGGAGATGAAGGATCACCTCTACCCACACCTCAGCAAACCAGGGGAAATTCCAAAACCTGCTTTTCCCACTTTTGAGATTTTCCTGCCCTCCAGGGTGGTGGGGCAATTCTGCAGTGTCTGTGATGCCTTGAGGAGCAGCACAGGGAAAGGGGCAGGGAGGACTCCTAAGAGAGCCATGGCAGAGGGGCTGGCCCGGGGACACACACAGGGCTGTGCTGAGCAGCCTCGGGCTCTTACCATCGAACGGGATTGTCTGCAGCTTCAGCTGCTCCGTGTAGCTTTTCCGGAGGTACTGAGCAGCCTCCCCAAACTCGCTCATGTCCAGCATAGACATCTTGTCCGGCTGGAGGGAGATTTGGCAGCAGCGAAGGAAGAGTGAAGGACACTTGAGCGCTGACAGGAGGGAAGGACAAGGAGTCAGTGCATGGGGAAACTGCTCGCCATGGGGTTGAGAACCAAAAGCAACACGGACACCAAACAAGCTTTTAATTTTAGGGAGCGAGAGAAGACAGCGACAACACTGCTAGCTGATAGAAATGATATTAATGAGACAATTACTGAGCACTTTCCCTTCTGCTGCTGTCATCCCCACAATGGAAGTCCCAGCTGGGTGAGCCAGAATCGCTTTGGTGTCAAAATCCACATTCCCACTTTAGGTGAGGTTGTCAGTAACACCCCTTTCCTTGATAAACTCAGCTAAAACCTATCCCTGCTCTACAGACCTGTTGAAGCCCTGGTGCCCTACACAAACCCTCTGCAAAGACCCAGGGCTATTCTGCTGACCAATACTGCAGGAAGATAAAAGCAAGGCTGGATGTCTTATCCCTGGGAAGACCCTTCTAGAAGGCTGCCGTGGCAGCTGCTTGGAAAAGCGCTTTTGTGACCGTGCTTCCTAATATCCATCTAATGCAGTGCCACCCTGCAGAGCTCTGGAACGCCGCAGCCACCACGAATGGAGCCACAGCTTGGCAAAACACACAGTCCTCAGCAAAAATGCTTATGATCCAAGTCTATCCCACCCTCCCCTGTGCCACCAGAGTCAGCCCCTGTCCTCTGGGATCAGCCACCCTGCAAGGGGGAAGCGGGTTAGTACAGGGGACACGCGTGCACACAGACATGCTCTGTATTACTGACCTTGGTGCTAGGACCGAGTGGCTCTGTGCGTGCTGCAAAGCCCCTTTTTATTGTGTCTGTCAAGGTCAGAGTGGGAAAAGATATGTCAGAAATTCCCATGTGTCATGTCCACACAGCTCCATTGGTGCTGCTGTCCCACTGCCCGGACAGACACAAAAGGCAAACTTCACTTTTATCTCTCTGCAAATGCAGCCTGGTTATTTTTACTCCTGTATTGTCAGGCGAGTACAAAGGCAGAGTGAGAGACTCCAGCTTGGGAAGGCAGCACAGCTCTCCCAGCCTGCTCTGCCTGCTCCAGTGGGGAGCTGAGGAATGAGAGCTCTGCCAGTTCCTCCTGCACCTGAGCACTCAATCCTGCTGCTCCTTCCTCACACCATGCCAGCAGAGCTGCTGCTTGGGATGTGTGTGGCCGCTGGCTTTTCCAGCTGGAACATCGCAGCTTCTCACTCAGCTCTGGTTTAGCCTCTCCCAGACAGCCAGTCTGGAAGGGAAGGGACCTCAGGGCTTGATCCTCCAGGTTCTGCTCTCAGAACTCCTCACCTTGGCATGGGAGTTTGTTTTGTGGCTAGGCCAGGTTCATAATCTCTCAGCAGAGAGGTTGCTGGGTTTCCTGCATGCCATTTTACTCAGCCAGCACCCAAAAGTGCTGTGTGCAACACGGTGATGGCAGCCTGGAGCACACCTCCATCCTGGCAGCACCACCACGGGCTGCCTGAGATGGGAATAGGACACCCTGGGGCCGCTCCAGCTTAAGGAAAAACCATTTAGCTGCTGGCATCCAAAGTGCAGTGAGGTTTCTACCCTGGAGAGCCAGAGCCTGTGGCTGCAGGGTTTGGTGTTCCCCATTCAGCACCTTTCACACCCCAGAGTAACTTGGGGCTGCTGTACCCTCCTGAGATCAGGGGAAACTGAGGCAGGGAGCAGTTAAGGATCAGCTGTGCAGTGCTGTGCCCAGGCTGGATGTGGCACGGCCTCTGTCACAGCCAGAATAGCAGCACCGGAGGCTGCTTTGGGTGTGTGGCTTCAGCCTGGGCACACAGCCCAGGTTGCAGAGAGATTTTTGCAGCCCCAGCACCTGCCCTGAATCTGAGCCCCAGTCACAGTCAGTCTTTCCATCCAGCACACAGGTTTGCTGCAACACCCCCCAGTCTGGGTTCCCAATGCCGCCATCTCCACACCCCCCGACAGAAAGGTCCCCTGCCCTCCCACCCCACTTTGGAGAGAAGTCTGGGAGATTCATGGGGTGGAGGAGGACTCCAGACCCCTCCCCTGTGGGTTGAGCCCCAGCAGGGAGGATGGCTAGGCTCAGGGATGGGTTGATGTTGCCTTCACTGGCTGTGCAGTGCAATGTCAGCGCTTTGCACAGTACCAGACTCCTCCAAGAGTTGAAACGGTCCCACGGAGGGGAATCTGTAGCATGAACAAGGACTTTGGGTACATCAGGATGAAATGGGGTGCAGGCCCCCATCTCCATGTCCCATGTGGGCACTCCTCAGCAGGTTAGTGTTCAGGAGTGCAGCTCCTCATCTGGCTTTGTGAGCAGCTGGTGCAGAGCTGCAACCCCACCAGGGACACCATGGGCACACCAGTCCTGAGGTCTCTCTTGACCATGGCATGACAGAGGTGTTCAGACTTGCCAAGATGGCAGAGTTCCAGGGTCCTGAAGAGCCACAGGCTCTGGTGGGCCACAGCTCCCTCTGAGGTTACCCTGGTGGTCTTCTGCCTCTCTGCCCAGGGCTCAGAGTCAGGTTTCCACCCACTCCCTGGAAGGACCCGAGGATTTGGTGGGTCCTGTGCCAAGTACCTTTGCCACAAGCGGCCTGGCAGTGGGATGAGCCCTTGGCCCAGACACACCAGCTGGCCCAGCCTGACACATTCTTCCCAGGGCATGTACTCGCCCCGCACTCTGCTCACCCCCTCCCCTGCCTTATCTTTAAAGCAATTTTATTTTCGGAGATTCCTCCTGCAGTTCCTTCTGTTCGCCCTGGTTTCTCACCCTCTTTGAAGAGGTTCCAGCAGGGTCCATCAAAGGCTGAGCAGATCTGTAGACGGGGAAATGTGAATTGGTCACTCCAGCAGCTGCTGAAGGGTTCTTCTGCCAGGTTTGGGTGTTTTTGGCGCTGGTGTTTCTGATGTGGTTTTCTGGATGGTGGGAAGCTCATCCTTGTGTGGCTGGCAAGGCCTGAGCTGTGCCCTGCTCAGGGAGGTGGGACAGGGCATTCCCAGTGGGGCAGTAGGATCCTATGGACCTCCCACAAAATCCCATGGGCACAACAAGGAGCTCATGGCTTCAGCCTGAGCAGAGGGGAGTTTTCACTAGGTGGCTCTTGCCCAGAATGAACAGTCAGCCTAAATGATCCACCAGCCCTGCATGTCCACCCTCAGCAGTGAAATCATCTCCCCTGACCACTGAGACACCCCTGTTCTCCTCCCAAGAGAACTCTCTGTGTGTGGTGCTGGTGTCCCATAATACAATGGAAAAGGATGGGGCTCCTCAGCCAAGCCCTGAGGGCTGGACAAACCTGTCTCCCCATGGGGCAGGACACCACCAGCAACAGACAGCAGAGCTGCCCCTTCAGTGAATGTTTTGTGGTCAGACCAGCTCCTACCCAGCCCTGGAGAGCCAGGAGGGTGCCAGGGGCTCAGCCACCCTCTCCAGAGAAATCCCCTGGCTGCTCCCTGACCCCCAGGAGGAATGTTTCCCATTAGCAGGCTCTGATAAGTGGCAGGAAGGAGAATTACTCTCCGTGTCAGGCAGCTCGCTAGAGGTTTCCACACTTAACATATCCCCACTATCAGCCCCCTGAAATGCACTGGAGGGGGGTGCGAAGGCGGCTGATTAGATAAAGACAATCTGCAGAGGGGCTATTTCAGGCATATTTCCATGGAGTGGGAATGTCTGCTTGCAGCGAGGCAGGAGGTGACAGGCCAGTGCTGCCAGACTGGTCATATCCCCCCAGCTCAGCCTGGCTGTGCAAGGCCCCTTCCAAAGCAAACCCCTAAGCCCCCCCAGTGCTGTCCCATGAGGGTGACCAAGACAGCAGCCACTAGCCCAGCACAGCTTTCCATGCCCCTTCGAAGTGAGCAGGAGATGGGGGCAGCAGCAATTCTGCTGCTGGGATCCCAAAGTTAAGGTGCTCCTGTGGGGTTTAGGATGGGGTGAACACTGGATCCCCTCATCTCACAGCTCCCTGGGCACTTCCCAGCATGGGACAGTGCTGGACCCATCCTGAGCCGGCTGTCCTTTGGCTGGGGTGAGGTGCTGCCTCTCTAACCCTTCATGAACACACACAAGGCTGCCATGAGCACCTTCCTGCAGTGGTCCCCACCCCACCATGCAGGAGCCTCAGGCAGCACAGGCATGTTGGTGGCTGACCCTCCACATAGGAAGCCTCCAAAATGAGTATCAGGAATGAGAAAGCTCCTGGAAGAGACGTGGCATGAGAAATTAGTGTATAGAGTTAGTGAGCAAGGTCACACGCAGGCATGGAGAGAGTGAGGTCACCTGGAGACTGGGAAAATCGGAGAGGTTTTGTTTGTTCGCCTTGGATTTTCCAGATTTGAGGTTCCAAGGGGTTTTGTTCTGGGGATTGCCATCATAAAGCATCTGTGTAGGAATGAAGGTTGTACTGAACACTGCAAAATTACAGGAATATGTGAGCCTTTGGTGAGGTTTTGGCAATGCACTTCAAAACAAGGAGAGTAAAGAGAATCTTGCCTTGTTCATTTGAATACTTAATAGCACCTTAATTGCAGCTGGCCTGCCAGGACAGACCCTGGAACACGGCAGCCTTTGGAAATCATGACCAGCAGCTGCCTTGGAGACTGCAAGGGAGGGGCAGAGGCTGATCAGAACCAGAGTAGTTCCGACACTCTGTGGGCAGGGTCTGCCCCTGCAGTGCCCCAACCACTCTGGTTTTGCACTGGTTTTCATCTGCTGTGTGATCTGGGAGCAGATTTGGGAGATTTTTGGAGGAGGTTGGGTGGGTGTTGGCCTGCACATACACACCAAGCCCAGCCACACCAGCAGCTGCCTGCAGAGCATCAGTTCCTGGGACGATCCCATCCCAGCCCCCTACTCTCTCCATCCCTCTTGCACCTTCTCCCTCATGCCACAGGAAGCCTCCCCACTGCTCTGGGTCATCAACCCTCACACGAGATCGAGCTCAGTCCATCTCGTGGCAGGGGAAATTGTTCAAAGTGGAGTGGCAACAAGCATGGGAGTTCTTTATGGGATCTGGTCAGCTTGGACCCTTCTCAAGACCCAGGAGGGAGGAATATTCCTGCATATCCTCACCTCATGACAGGAGAGTTTCTCACCTCCCTGTGGCACATCAGCCAAGATGTGCTTTTCCATGCCAAAACTGCAGCGAATGTCTGGTTCCAGGCATCCAGTCTCTAGTCTGGACTGCAGACAGAAGCTTTTCCCTACAAGCTGTCCCCTGTCCCTAAACAAGGCTCTGTCCCATGGCTTTTGGGATCAAGGGTTTCCTGAGCACCCCAGCAGAGCAGCTGAGCTGGACACACACACACAGTCTGTGCTCCCACCTGCTTGGTGGCAGGTAAGTGAAATAACCCTCCCTGGAAGTCTGTAACTCCCTCCCGAGGGGCAGCAGAGGGGCAGGCACTGATCTCTGCTCTCTGTGACCAGGGACAGCACCCAGGGAACGGCTGGAGCTGTGCCAGGGCAGGTTCAGGCTGGATATCAGGAAAAGGTTCTTCCCCCAGAGGGTGCTGGGCACTGCCCAGGCTCCCCAGGGAATGGGCACGGCCCCGAGGGTGCCAGAGCTCCAGGAGCGTTTGGACAGCGCTGCCAGGGATGCCCAGGGTGGGGTTGTTGGGGTGTCTGTGCAGGGCCGGGAGCTGGGCTTTGATGAACGCAGTGTGTCCCTTCCAAGCCGGGATATTCTCAGGCTGATTCTAAAAGCTGCCCCGGGAAGTAAGTGCTGGTGTTGGTGGGGATCTGGTCCCAGGGACCAGCTGCTTGGTCCCTGCACGTCCAGCACTGGGGCTGTGCCTGCAGGGACCTGCTCCCTGCCGGCAGAAGGGGATCAGCATCCCTGCCTGGTTCCCACCCTGGTGCTGTCGAGGCTTGGGCACAGCTCGGGGAAGCAAAGGTGCAGCCCAGCACGGCAGCTCCGTTTGCCACCAGCCGGTCCTGCTGCCCCTGTCGCAGCCAGGCTCGGGCTATTTATACCTCACTCCGCGGCCACTTCACGGCACAGAATGGTCTGGTGGAAAAGCCAAGGAAGTGAAATTACTTTGGGGAAGAAATGACACTACCCGCTTATAAATAAACCCGGGTTTCATTGATCTTTTAGATGCTCTCTTGGCAGAGAGTCCAATGTCACTGCTCCAGCAGTGCAGACAATACTCGGGCATTGTTTTATTCTCAGTTACAGGGAAAAGGACAGCACCAGCTGCCGTTCTATCTTTAGCCCATGAGAGCACCCTTCAATTGTTCTGCACTTCAAACAATAGCCACACGTGGGGGGGGGGGGGGGGGGGGAGGTGGATTGCTGGCTTTACCAGAGCATTTTGCATCGAAATACAGCCTTAGAGACAATAGATTTCTGTCACGCCCCGGCTGAAGCTGGTGCTTATACCGCAGGGAAGACAGGGTTCCAGAGCTCTGTCTTGTTTTTCTCGTGGATGATGGGCCAGCAAGAGGTTTGGCTCCCCGAGGAGACCTCTGAACTCTCTTGCATGAAAATAGCCCTATTGTTCTGTCTTTATGGGTCTGGTGCTGGGCATCGCATCATCCCCTCCTGCCGTGTGACCACTCGTGGGTGGCTTTGGGACTGCTCTATTGCAAGCGCTGGTTTCTGCATCGATGCCCAAATATCCTCAGGTACAACAGAGCCGCCCAAAACCTCAGACTGGGCTAAATTCTCTGAAGCCGGAAAAGCAAAGGAGATCCGGGGCTTTGGGGTTTTTTTTCCTCATTATAGGGTACCAGGGCAGCGAGTGCGCGAGTGATGAGAGGCTCCTTGGAGGCGTGGAGGGGCAGCCAGCACCCAGCTCTGCACCCACCGGCAGCTCCAAGGGTATCGAGTGCCCGTGCAAAGCTCAGCAGCGGTGCGGGCAAACGAGCTGGGTGCTGGCTCTCTGCTGGCCCTGCCAGCGCCCTCGGTGCCCTGCACGGCCGGGCCACCTGCGGCGTGCCGTGGGCATCCCGGCTGCGGGATGCGGCTGCCTGGGGGATGTACCTGCTGCAGAGCTCCCATTCACGTGCCAGGCTCGGCTGAGCGAGGAGAGCAGGGTCATGGCACAACTATTCATTCCCCCCACCCCGCTGTGGCTGATGTTGTCTCGAGTTTCAATTGTCTGAGCGCAGGGCAGCCTTTGAAAGGGGATGCGACAGCCCAAAGCCACAAAGCCCATCTTTGAAGGCTCTTTAACAGGGAGAGGAGAGGTTTACAAATATAAAATACTTTTCTTTAAACTTTGCGGGACTCTATTTTTAGCAAATAAAGATAATGGCCCAGTTGCTGTTGTTCATCTTTTGTTGCATGGAACATGCCAAATACTTACCATGTCTGCCATATTTTTTTATGATTCAACCTCCTCCGAGCTGCATTGCAGCTCTCTGACCCTGTGGCAGAGATTAGGAGCAATCTGCGCGTACAAATCCTCCCTGGGCTACTGGATTACTCTGAAAAAAATCTCATTCTCCAGAGTGAATCGGGAAAAGAGACAGAAAAGGCAAGTCACAGCTCCCTATAAAACACTTCTATTCTGAGCAGGGTGCATTCAGTTCCAGGAACTCCCAGGGAAAGGGCAGAGCTTTTTTCCCAGCTTCTTTCACTGAACTTGGACAATTTTTGCAATGTTTCACTTAGAAACTGAAGGGTTTTATGCCCTTTCTCAGACTCTCAGAGCAAGCATCATGTAGGGGAGATGCAGGACCCTGACAGGACTGAGGACTGAGAAGGGAAATGCTTCTGTTTGAGAAAATTTTGTCCTTCTGCATCCTTATTAAAATTTGTTCCTCACTGCTGGTGGGGTCTGAGTTGGATCCTGGCCCAGGGCAGTTTTCCAGTGAGATACGACTGGATTACCAGTTGCCAAATTCTGTATTAATTAAGGTGTGAATCCACAGTTACTGACAGATGGGGCAGCAAAGAGGGAAAAGAAGAAGGATTCCTGTGTCCAGAAAACAAACAGAGTGGGTGTTTATGGAATCACAGAATGGTTTGGATTGGGAGGGACCTTAAAGTTCATCTCATTCCATGTCCCTGTCACTTCTATGTCCATGTCTATGTCCCTTCCACTATCCCAGTTTGCTCCAAGCCCTGTCCAACCTGGCCTGGAACACATCCAGGGACGGGGCAGCCACAGCTTCTCTGGGCACATGGCCTCCTCACCCTCACAGGGTAGAATTTGTTCCCAATATCCCATCTAACCCTGCCCTCTGGCAGTGGGAAGCCAGTTCCTCTGGTTTTGTCACTCCAGAACCTTGTCTAAAGTCCCCCTCCAGCTCTCCTGGAGCCCCTTTAGGCCCTGCAAGGGGCTCTGAGGTCTCCCTAGAGCCTTCTCCTCTCCAGGTGAGCACCCCCACCTCTCCCAGCCTGGCTGCAGAGCAGAGGGGCTCCAGCCCTTGGAGCATCTTCATGGCTCTGCTCCAGCAGGTCCATGAAAGCTGTAACCACAGAGCTTCATGTTGGTGATACATCCCTAAGAACAGAGCTAAGTGGCTCGAAATGCCCTGGACAACTCCTGGCACAGGTAGTAGGATAAAGAGCCAGCCATGTCCCAACCTGTCCAACAGCGATGAACTCTCTGGGTCTGTTCCTAATAGAGGAATAACCCTCTCAATCGCCCACACTGCCAATTCAAGCCCTACTGCTGGGCAACGAATGTCCTGCAAGTACATGAAAGGGTTCTGGGATCTGCTCTTTCTCAGGTGTGCCCAGGTGAGCAGGCCCAGAAGAGCCCCAGCCTTGGCTCTGTGTGACACGAGGGCAGCGAGCAACCCCGTCCCCTGAGGAAGCGCGGCAGAGGGGAGAAAAATCCACAGGGGAGAAACATCTCAGCTTGTGCTGTGCCCCAGGGCACCGCAGACACTGCTGAGCACCTGGGAGCACCTCCCTGCCCCGGCACACGGCCAGGGACACGCCCTGGGGACACCCGGGAGCAACGGGGGACACCGAGGTGCCCTCAGCCAGCCCCTCCCCGGGCCCTGTCACTGCGGTGCAGCAACGGCAAGTGGGGAAGAAAGAGGGCAAGAAATGGAAAGCACAAAGATATTTCAAATTCCTTTCACTTCCTCGGGCAGGTTTGCATTTCCCCTGCCTGCCAAGGGTGAGTTCCAGCTCCCACGAGGGCAGCAGATAACGCAGCTCCAGTGCGTGGGCGCCAGCGAGTTAACGCGGAGGCGCTTCCATGGGGCCGCAGCACGGCCGACGCTGGGAGCCGCCTCGGAGACCACTGCGCCAGCCACTCCCATCGCTTTGGGCCCCCAGCAGCCCCGGCCCCGAGCAGCCCCTGCCTGCAGCGCTCGGATTTAAGGAGCCGCAGCCCCAGACGCGGCCGAGCACCCCCAGCGCCCTCAGCGCCTCCTTGATGTCACGACATGACGTCACACCCCCGTGACACAGCCCTGCGCGTGCGCGCTGCGCGCTCCCCACGCGGCTCCTCCTCCTCCCGCCCCGCGTGCGCGGCGCCGCACGCGAGGGGCGCTTTCCCCGCACTGATTGGTCTCTTGCGCTGTCAATCTGAATGGAGGGCGGGGCGAGGAGCGCAGCCTGGCCAATCACGGGGCCGTCCGCAGCGCCCGCACCGAGCGGCCGGAGCGGGTCCGGGCGGCGGAACCGGGGACGCCGGGACGGACCGGGGGACGGGGTCAGTGAGGGGCCAGGGTCAGGGGCGGTGTGGTGACCGCGGAGGGACCGGCAGCGTCAGAGAGGGCGAGGGGTCGGGGACTGGGAGTCGGGGAGGGACCGGGGGTCGTGGGTCAGTAGGGGCCGGGGGGCCGGAGAGGGACAGAGGGGTCGGGGTTCAGGGGACAGCGATGGCCCGGGGAGCGGGAGCCAGTAAGGGGCCGGGGAGCGGGAACCGGGCTCGGGGGTCCGGGCGCAGTGACGGTCTGGGGACCGGGGGCCGACGACGGGCAGGGACCAGGGGTCAGGGCACAGGGGCTAGGGGACAGCGAGGGGCTCCGGGGGTCAGGGCACAGGGGCTGGGGGAGAGCGAGGGGCCGGGGGTCAGGGCACAGGGGCTGGGGAGAGC